>NW_028225635.1:0-242836 GCF_052327205.1 Somniosus microcephalus | reverse complement strand
CTTATTCTGCTTCTTCTGATTCACCCTCCAGACTTCACCTTCTCCTTCTCCTTCTTCTGCTTCTTCTGATTCACCCTCCAGACTTCACCTTCTCCTTCTCCTTCTTCTGCTTCTTCTGATTCACCCTCCAGACTTCACCTTCTCCTTCTCCTTCTTCTACTTCTTCTGATTCACCCTCCAGACTTCATCTTCTCCTTCTCCTTCTTCTGCTTCTTCTGATTCACCCTCCAGACTTCACCTTCTCCTTCTCCTTCTTCTGCTTCTTCTGATTCACCCTCCAGACTTCACCTTCTCCTTCTCCTTCTTCTTCTTCTTCTGTTTCACCCTCCAGACTTCACCTTCTCCTTCTCCTTCTTCTACTTCTTCTGATTCACCCTCCAGACTTCACCTTCTCCTTCTCCTTCTTCTGCTTCTTCTGATACACCCTCCAGACTTCACCTTCTCCTTCTCCTTCTTCTGCTTCTTCTGATTCACCCTCCAGACTTCACCTTCTCCTTCTCCTTCTTCTGCTTCTTCTGATTCACCCTTCAGACTTCACCTTCTCCTTCTCCTTCTTCTGCTTCTTCTGATTCACCCTCCAGACCTCACCTTCTCCTTCTCCTTCTTCTACTTCTTCTGATTCACCCTCCAGACTTCATCTTCTCCTTCTCCTTCTTCTGCTTCTTCTGATTCACCCTCCAGACTTCACCTTCTCCTTCTCCTTCTTCTGCTTCTTCTGATTCACCCTCCAGACTTCGCCTTCTCCTTCTCCTTCTTCTACTTCTTCTGTTTCACCCTCCAGACTTCACCTTCTCCTTCTCCTTCTTCTACTTCTTCTGATTCACCCTCCAGTCTTCACCTTCTCCTTCTCCTTCTTCTGCTTCTTCTGATTCACCCTCCAGACTTCACCTTCTCCTTCTTCTTCTTCTGCTTCTTCTGATTCACCCTCCTGACTTCACCTTCTCCTTCTCCTTCTTCTGCTTCTTCTGATTCACACTCCAGACTTCACCTTCTCCTTCTCCTTCTTCTACTTCTTCTGATTCACCCTCCAGACTTCACCTTCTCCTTCTACTTCTTCTGCTTCTTCTGATTCACCCTCCAGACTTCACCTTCTCCTTCTCCTTCTTCTGCTTCTTCTGATTCACCCTCCAGACTTCACCTTCTCCTTCTCCTTCTTCTGCTTCTTCTGATTCACCCTCCAGACTTCACCTTCTCCTTCTCCTTCTTCTGCTTCTTCTGATTCACCATCCAGACTTCACCTTCTCCTTCTCCTTCTTCTGCTTCTTCTGATTCACCCTCCAGACTTCACCTTCTCCTTCTCCTTCTTCTGCTTCTTCTGATTCACCCTCCAGACTTCACCTTCTCCTTCTCCTTCTTTTACTTCTTCTGATTCACCCACCAGACTTCACCTTCTCCTTCTCCTTCTTCTGCTTCTTCTGATGCACCATCCAGACTTCATCTTCTCCTTCTCCTTCGTCTACTTCTTCTGATTCACCCTCCAGACTACACCTTCTCCTTCTCCTTCTTCTACTTCTTCTGATTCACCCTCCAGACTTCACCTTCTCCTTCTCCTTCTTCTGCTTCTTCTGATTCACCCTCCAGACTTCACCTTCTCTTTCTCCTTCTTCTACTTCTTCTGTTTCACCCTCCAGACTTCACCTTCTCCTTCTCCTTCTTCTACTTCTTCTGATTCACCCTCCAGACTTCACCTTCTCCTTCTCCTTCTTCTAATTCTTCTGCTTCTCCCTCCAGACTTCACCTTCTCCTTCTCCTTCTTCTGCTTCTTCTGATTCACCCTCCAGACTTCACCTTCTCCTTCTCCTTCTTCTACTTCTTCTGATTCACCCTCCAGACTTCACCTTCTCCTTCTCCTTCTTCTACTTCTTCTGATTCACCCTCCTGACTTCACCTTCTCCTTCTCCTTCTTCTGCTTCTTCTGCTTCACCCTCCAGACTTCACCTTCTCCTTCTCCTTCTTCTGCTTCTTCTGCTTCACCCTCCAGACTTCACCTTCTCCTTCTCCTTCTTCTGCTTCTTCTGCTTCACCCTCTTGACTTCATTTTCTCCTTCTCCTTCTTCTACTTCTTCTGATTCACCCTCCAGACTTCACCTTCTCCTCCTCCTTCTTCTGCTTCTTCTGCTTCACCCTCCAGACTTCACCTTCTCCTTCTCCTTCTTCTGCTTCTTCTGCTTCGCCCTCCAGACCTCACCTTCTCCTTCTCCTTCTTCTGCTTCTTCTGCTTCACCCTCCAGACTTCACCTTCTCCTTCTCCTTCTTCTGCTTCTTCTGCTTCACCCTCCAGACTTCCACTTCTCCTTCTCCTTCTTCTGCTTCTTCTGCTTCACCCTCCTGACTTCACCTTCTCCTTCTCCTTCTTCTACTTCTTCTGCTTCACAGCCCTGACTTCACCTTCTCCTTCTCCTTCTTCTGCTTCTTCTGATTCACCCTCCTAACTTCACCTTCTCCTTCTCCTTCTTCTGCTTCTTCTGATTCACCCTCCTGACTTCACCATCTCCTTCTCCTTCTTCTGCTTCTTCTGATTCACCCTCCAGACTTCACTTTCTCTTTCTCCTTCTTCTGCTTCTTCTGATTCACCCTCCAGACTTCACCTTCTCCTTCTCCTTCTTCTGCTTCTTCTGATTCACCCTCCAGACCTCACCTTCTCCTTCTCCTTCTTCTACTTCTTCTGATTCACCCTCCAGACTTCATCTTCTCCTTCTCCTTCTTCTGCTTCTTCTGATTCACCCTCCAGACTTCACCTTCTCCTTCTCCTTCTTCTGCTTCTTCTGATTCACCCTCCAGACTTCACCTTCTCCTTCTCCTTCTTCTACTTCTTCTGGTTCACCCTCCAGACTTCAACTTCTCCTTCTCCTTCTTCTACTTCTTCTGATTCACCCTCCAGTCTTCACCTTCTCCTTCTCCTTCTTCTGCTTCTTCTGCTTCACCCTCCAGACTTCACCTTCTCCTTCTCTTTCTTCTGCTTCTTCTGATTCACCCTCCAGACTTCACCTTCTCCTTCTCCTTCTCCTTCTTCAGCTTCTTCTGATTCACCCTCCTGAATTCACCTTCTCCTTCTCCTTCTTCTACTCCTTCAGATTCACCCTCCTGACTTCACCTGCTCCTTCTCCTTCTTCTACTTCTTCTGATTCACCCTCCAGACTTCACCTTCTCCTTCTCCTTCTTCTGCTTCTTCTGATTCACCCTCCAGACTTCACCTTTTCCTTCTCCTTCTTCTGCTTCTTCTGATTCACCCTCCAGACTTCACCTTCTCCTTCTCCTTCTTCTACTTCTTCTGATTCACCCTCCAGACTTCACGTTCTCCTTCTCCTTCTTCTGCTTCTTCTGATACACCCTCCAGACTTCACCTTCTCCTTCTCCTTCTTCTGCTTCTTCTGATTCACCCTCCAGACTTCACCTTCTCCTTCTCCTTCTTCTGCTTCTTCTGATTCACCCTCCAGACTTCACCTTCTCCTTCTCCTTCTTCTGCTTCTTCTGATTCACCCTTCAGACTTCACCTTCTCCTTCTCCTTCTTCTGCTTCTTCTGATTCACCCTCCAGACTTCACCTTCTCCTTCTCCTTCTTCTACTTATTCTGATTCACCCTCCAGTCTTCACCTTCTCCTTCTCCTTCTTCTGCTTCTTCTGATTCACCCTCCAGACTTCACCTTCTCCTTCTCCTTCTTCTTCTTCTTCTGATTCACCCTCCTGACTTCACCTTCTCCTTCTCTTTCTTCTGCTTCTTCTGATTCACCCTCCAGACTTCACTTCTCCTTCTCCTTCTTCTACTTCTTCTGATTCACCCTCCAGACTTCACCTTCTCCTTCTACTTCTTCTGCTACTACTGATTCACCCTCCAGACTTCACCTTCTCCTTCTCCTTCTTCTGCTTCTTCTGATTCACCCTCCAGACTTCACCTTCTCCTTCTCCTTCTTTTACTTCTTCTGATTCACCCTCCAGACTTCACCTTCTCCTTCTCCTTCTTCTGCTTCTTCTGATTCACCATCCAGACTTCACCTTCTCCTTCTCCTTCGTCTACTTCTTCTGATTCACCCTCCAGACTAAACCTTCTCCTTCTCCTTCTTCTGCTTCTTCTGATTCACCCTCCAGACTTCACCTTCTCCTTCTCCTTCTTCTGCTTCTTCTGATTCACCCTCCAGACTTCACCTTCTCTTTCTCCTTCTTCTACTTCTTCTGTTTCACCCTCCAGACTTCAACTTCTCCTTCTCCTTCTTCTACTTCTTCTGATTCACCCTCCAGACTTCACCTTCTCCTTCTCCTTCTTCTACTTCTTCTGCTTCTCCCTCCAGACTTCACCTTCTACTTCTCCTTCTTCTACTTCTTCTGATTCACCCTCCAGACTTCATCTTCTCCTTCTCCTTCTTCTACTTCTTCTGATTCACCCTCCTGACTTCACCTTCTCCTTCTCCTTCTCCTTCTTCTACTTCTTCTGCTTCACCCTCCAGTCTTCACCTTCTCCTTCTCCTTCTTCTGCATCTTCTGCTTCACCCTCCAGACTTCACCATCTCCTTCTCTTTCTTCTGCTTCTTCTGATTCACCCTCCTGACTTCACCTTCTCCATCTCCTTCTTCTGCTTCTTCTGATTCACCCTCCAGACTTCACCTTCTCCTTCTTCTTCTTCTGCTTCTTCTGATTCACCCTCCAGACTTCACCTCTCCTTCTCCTTATTCTGCTTCTTCTGATTCACCCTCCAGACTTCACCTTCTCCTTCTCCTTCTTCTGCTTCTTCTGATTCACCCTCCAGACTTCACCTTCTCCTTCTCCTTCTTCTGCTTCTTCTGATTCACCCTCCAGACTTCACCTTCTCCTTCTCCTTCTTCTACTTCTTCTGATTCACCCTCCAGACTTCATCTTCTCCTTCTCCTTCTTCTGCTTCTTCTGATTCACCCTCCAGACTTCACCTTCTCCTTCTCCTTCTTCTGCTTCTTCTGATTCACCCTCCAGACTTCACCTTCTCCTTCTCCTTCTTCTTCTTCTTCTGTTTCACCCTCCAGACTTCACCTTCTCCTTCTCCTTCTTCTACTTCTTCTGATTCACCCTCCAGACTTCACCTTCTCCTTCTCCTTCTTCTGCTTCTTCTGATACACCCTCCAGACTTCACCTTCTCCTTCTCCTTCTTCTGCTTCTTCTGATTCACCCTCCAGACTTCACCTTCTCCTTCTCCTTCTTCTGCTTCTTCTGATTCACCCTTCAGACTTCACCTTCTCCTTCTCCTTCTTCTGCTTCTTCTGATTCACCCTCCAGACCTCACCTTCTCCTTCTCCTTCTTCTACTTCTTCTGATTCACCCTCCAGACTTCATCTTCTCCTTCTCCTTCTTCTGCTTCTTCTGATTCACCCTCCAGACTTCACCTTCTCCTTCTCCTTCTTCTGCTTCTTCTGATTCACCCTCCAGACTTCGCCTTCTCCTTCTCCTTCTTCTACTTCTTCTGATTCACCCTCCAGACTTCACCTTTTCCTTCTCCTTCTTCTACTTCTTCTGATTCACCCTCCAGTCTTCACCTTCTCCTTCTCCTTCTTCTGCTTCTTCTGATTCACCCTCCAGACTTCACCTTCTCCTTCTTCTTCTTCTGCTTCTTCTGATTCACCCTCCTGACTTCACCTTCTCCTTCTCCTTCTTCTGCTTCTTCTGATTCACACTCCAGACTTCACCTTCTCCTTCTCCTTCTTCTACTTCTTCTGATTCACCCTCCAGACTTCACCTTCTCCTTCTTCTTCTTCTGCTTCTTCTGATTCACCCTCCAGACTTCACCTTCTCCTTCTCCTTCTTCTGCTTCTTCTGATTCACCCTCCAGACTTCACCTTCTCCTTCTCCTTCTTCTGCTTCTTCTGATTCACCCTCCAGACTTCACCTTCTCCTTCTCCTTCTTCTGCTTCTTCTGATTCACCATCCAGACTTCACCTTCTCCTTCTCCTTCTTCTGCTTCTTCTGATTCACCCTCCAGACTTCACCTTCTCCTTCTCCTTCTTCTGCTTCTTCTGATTCACCCTCCAGACTTCACCTTCTCCTTCTCCTTCTTTTACTTCTTCTGATTCACCCACCAGACTTCACCTTCTCCTTCTCCTTCTTCTGCTTCTTCTGATGCACCATCCAGACTTCATCTTCTCCTTCTCCTTCGTCTACTTCTTCTGATTCACCCTCCAGACTACACCTTCTCCTTCTCCTTCTTCTACTTCTTCTGATTCACCCTCCAGACTTCACCTTCTCCTTCTCCTTCTTCTGCTTCTTCTGATTCACCCTCCAGACTTCACCTTCTCTTTCTCCTTCTTCTACTTCTTCTGTTTCACCCTCCAGACTTCACCTTCTCCTTCTCCTTCTTCTACTTCTTCTGATTCACCCTCCAGACTTCACCTTCTCCTTCTCCTTCTTCTACTTCTTCTGCTTCTCCCTCCAGACTTCACCTTCTCCTTCTCCTTCTTCTGCTTCTTCTGATTCACCCTCCAGACTTCACCTTCTCCTTCTCCTTCTTCTACTTCTTCTGATTCACCCTCCAGACTTCACCTTCTCCTTCTCCTTCTTCTACTTCTTCTGATTCACCCTCCTGACTTCACCTTCTCCTTCTCCTTCTTCTGCTTCTTCTGCTTCACCCTCCAGACTTCACCTTCTCCTTCTCCTTCTTCTGCTTCTTCTGCTTCACCCTCCAGACTTCACCTTCTCCTTCTCCTTCTTCTGCTTCTTCTGCTTCACCCTCTTGACTTCATTTTCTCCTTCTCCTTCTTCTACTTCTTCTGATTCACCCTCCAGACTTCACCTTCTCCTCCTCCTTCTTCTGCTTCTTCTGCTTCACCCTCCAGACTTCACCTTCTCCTTCTCCTTCTTCTGCTTCTTCTGCTTCGCCCTCCAGACCTCACCTTCTCCTTCTCCTTCTTCTGCTTCTTCTGCTTCACCCTCCAGACTTCACCTTCTCCTTCTCCTTCTTCTGCTTCTTCTGCTTCACCCTCCAGACTTCCACTTCTCCTTCTCCTTCTTCTGCTTCTTCTGCTTCACCCTCCTGACTTCACCTTCTCCTTCTCCTTCTTCTACTTCTTCTGCTTCACAGCCCTGACTTCACCTTCTCCTTCTCCTTCTTCTGCTTCTTCTGATTCACCCTCCTAACTTCACCTTCTCCTTCTCCTTCTTCTGCTTCTTCTGATTCACCCTCCTGACTTCACCATCTCCTTCTCCTTCTTCTGCTTCTTCTGAATCACCCTCCAGACTTCACTTTCTCTTTCTCCTTCTTCTGCTTCTTCTGATTCACCCTCCAGACTTCACCTTCTCCTTCTCCTTCTTCTGCTTCTTCTGATTCACCCTCCAGACCTCACCTTCTCCTTCTCCTTCTTCTACTTCTTCTGATTCACCCTCCAGACTTCATCTTCTCCTTCTCCTTCTTCTGCTTCTTCTGATTCACCCTCCAGACTTCACCTTCTCCTTCTCCTTCTTCTGCTTCTTCTGATTCACCCTCCAGACTTCACCTTCTCCTTCTCCTTCTTCTACTTCTTCTGGTTCACCCTCCAGACTTCAACTTCTCCTTCTCCTTCTTCTACTTCTTCTGATTCACCCTCCAGTCTTCACCTTCTCCTTCTCCTTCTTCTGCTTCTTCTGCTTCACCCTCCAGACTTCACCTTCTCCTTCTCTTTCTTCTGCTTCTTCTGATTCACCCTCCAGACTTCACCTTCTCCTTCTCCTTCTCCTTCTTCAGCTTCTTCTGATTCACCCTCCTGAATTCACCTTCTCCTTCTCCTTCTTCTACTCCTTCAGATTCACCCTCCTGACTTCACCTGCTCCTTCTCCTTCTTCTACTTCTTCTGATTCACCCTCCAGACTTCATCTTCTCCTTCTCCTTCTTCTGCTTCTTCTGATTCACCCTCCAGACTTCACCTTTTCCTTCTCCTTCTTCTGCTTCTTCTGATTCACCCTCCAGACTTCACCTTCTCCTTCTCCTTCTTCTACTTCTTCTGATTCACCCTCCAGACTTCACGTTCTCCTTCTCCTTCTTCTGCTTCTTCTGATACACCCTCCAGACTTCACCTTCTCCTTCTCCTTCTTCTGCTTCTTCTGATTCACCCTCCAGACTTCACCTTCTCCTTCTCCTTCTTCTGCTTCTTCTGATTCACCCTCCAGACTTCACCTTCTCCTTCTCCTTCTTCTGCTTCTTCTGATTCACCCTTCAGACTTCACCTTCTCCTTCTCCTTCTTCTGCTTCTTCTGATTCACCCTCCAGACTTCACCTTCTCCTTCTCCTTCTTCTACTTATTCTGATTCACCCTCCAGTCTTCACCTTCTCCTTCTCCTTCTTCTGCTTCTTCTGATTCACCCTCCAGACTTCACCTTCTCCTTCTCCTTCTTCTTCTTCTTCTGATTCACCCTCCTGACTTCACCTTCTCCTTCTCTTTCTTCTGCTTCTTCTGATTCACCCTCCAGACTTCACTTCTCCTTCTCCTTCTTCTACTTCTTCTGATTCACCCTCCAGACTTCACCTTCTCCTTCTACTTCTTCTGCTACTACTGATTCACCCTCCAGACTTCACCTTCTCCTTCTCCTTCTTCTGCTTCTTCTGATTCACCCTCCAGACTTCACCTTCTTCTTCTCCTTCTTCTGCTTCTTCTGATTCACCCTCCAGACTTCACCCTCTCCTTCTCCTTCTTTTGCTTCTTCTGATTCACCCTCCAGACTTCACCTTCTCCTTCTCCTTCTTCTACTTCTTCTGTTCACCATCCAGAATTCAACTTCTCCTTCTCCTTCTTCTGCTTCTTCTGATTCACCCTCCAGACCTCACCTTCTCCTTCTCCTTCGTCTGCTTCTTCTGATTCACCCTCCAGACAACACCTTCTCCTTCTCCTTCTTCTACTTCTTCTGATTCACCCTCCAGACTTCACCTTCTCCTTCTCCTTCTTCTGCTTCTTCTGATTCACCCTCCAGACTTCACCTTCTCCTTCTCCTTCTTCTCCTTCTTCTGATTCACCCTCCAGACTTCACCTTCTCCTTCTCCTTCTTCTACTTCTTCTGATTCACCCTCCAGACTTCACCTTCTCCTTCTCCTTCTTCTACTTTTTCTGCTTCTCCCTCCAGACTTCACCTTCTCCTTCTCCTTCTTCTGCTTCTTCTGATTCACCCTCCAGACTTCACCTTCTCCTTCTCCTTCTTCTACTTCTTCTGATTCACCCTCCAGACTTCACCTTCTCCTTCTCCTTCTTCTACTTCTTCTGATTCACCCTCCAGACTTCACCTTCTCCTTCTCCTTCTTCTACTTCTTCTGATTCACCCTCCTGACTTCACCTTCTCCATCTCCTTCTTCTGCTTCTTCTGCTTCACCCTCCAGACTTCACCTTCTCCTTCTCCTTCTTCTGCTTCTTCTGCTTCACCCTCCAGACTTCACCTTCTCCTTCTCCTTCTTCTGCTTCTTCTGCTTCACCCTCCTGACTTCACCTTCTCCTTCGCGTTCTTCTACTTCTTCTGATTCACCCTCCAGACTTCACCTTCTCCTTGTCCTTCTTCTGCTTCTTCTGCTTCACCCTCCAGACTTCACCTTCTCCTTCTCCTTCTTCTGCTTCTTCTGCTTCGCCCTCCAGACTTCACCTTCTTCTTCTCCTTCTTCTGCTTCTTCTGCTTCACCCTCCAGACTTCACCTTCTCCTTCTCCTTCTTCTGCTTCTTCTGCTTCACCCTCCTGACTTCACCTTCTCCTTCTCCTTCTTCTACTTCTTCTGATTCACCCTCCAGACTTCACCTTCTCCTTCTCCTTCTTCTGCTTCTTCTGCTTCAACCTCCAGACTTCACCTTCTCCTTCTCCCTCTTCTGCTTCTTCTGCTGCGCCCTCCAGACTTCACCTTCTCCTTCTCCTTCTACTGCTTCTTCTGCTTCACCCTGCTGACTTCACCTTCTCCTTCTCCTTCTTCTACTTCTTCTGCTTCACCCCCCTGACTTCACCTTCTCCTTCTCCTTCTTCTGCTTCTTCTGATTCACCCTCCTAACTTCACCTTCTCCTTCTCCTTCTTCTGCTTCTTCTGATTCACCCTCCTGACTTCACCTTCTCCTTCTCCTTCTTCTGCTTCTTCTGATTCACCCTCCAGACTTCACCTTCTCCTTCTCCTTCTTCTGCTTCTTCTGATTCACCCTCCAGACTTCACCTTCTCCTTCTTCTTCTTCTGCTTCTTCTGATTCACCCTCCAGACCTCACCTTCTCCTTCTCCTTCTTCTACTTCTTCTGATTCACCCTCCAGACTTCATCTTCTCCTTCTCCTTCTTCTGCTTCTTCTGATTCACCCTCCAGACTTCACCTTCTCCTTCTCTTTCTTCTGCTTCTTCTGATTCACCCTCCAGACTTCACCTTCTCCTTCTCCTTCTTCTGATTCTTCTGATTCACCCTCCAGACTTCACCTTCTCCTTCTCCTTCTTCTAATTCTTCTGATTCACCCTCCTGACTTCACATTCTCCTTCTCCTTCTTCTACTTCTTCTGCTTCACCCTCCAGACTTCACCTTCTCCTTCTCCTTCTTCTGCTTCTTCTGATTCACCCTCCAGACTTCACCTTCTCCTTCTCCTTATTCTTTTTCTTCTGATTCACCCTCCAGACTTCACCTTCTCCTTCTCCTTCTTCTGCTTCTTCTGATTCACCCTCCAGACTTCACCTTCTCCTTCTCCTTCTTCTGCTTCTTCTGCTTCACCCTCCAGACTTCACCTTCTCCTTCTCCTTCTTCTGCTTCTTCTGCTTCACCCTCCTGACTTCACCTTTTCCTTCGCCTTCTTCTACTTCTTCTGATTCACCCTCCAGACTTCACCTTCTCCTTCTCCTTCTTCTGCTTCTTCTGCTTCACCCTCCAGACTTCACCTTCTCCTTCTCCTTCTCCTGCTTCTTGTGCTTCACCCTCCAGACTTCACCTTCCTCATCTCCTTCTTCTGCTTCTTCTGCTTCACCCTCCAGACTTCACCTTCTCCTTCTCCTTCTTCTGCTTCTTCTGCTTCACCCTCCTGACTTCACCTTCTCCTTCTCCTTCTTCTACTTCTTCTGATTCACCCTCCAGACTTCACCTTCTCCTTCTCCTTCTTCTGCTTCTTCTGCTTCACCCTCCAGACTTCACCTTCTCCTTCTCCTTCTTCTGCTTCTTCTGCTGCGCCCTCCAGACTTCACCTTCTCCTTCTCCTTCTTCTGCTTCTTCTGCTTCACCCTGCTGACTTCACCTTCTCCTTCTCCTTCTTCTACTTCTTCTGCTTCACCCCCCTGACTTCACCTTCTCCTTCTCCTTCTTCTGCTTCTTCTGATTCACCCTCCTAACTTCACCTTCTCCTTCTCCTTCTTCTGCTTGTTCTGATTCACCCTCCTGACTTCACCTTCTCCTTCTCCTTCTTCTGCTTCTTCTGATTCACCCTCCAGACTTCACCTTCTCCTTCTCCTTCTTCTGATTCTTCTGATACACCCTCCAGACTTCACCTTCTCCTTCTCCTTCTTCTAATTCTTCTGATTCACCCTCCTGACTTCACATTCTCCTTCTCCTTCTTCTACTTCTTCTGCTTCACCCTCCAGACTTCACCTTCTCCTTCTGCTTCTTTTACTTCTTCTGATTCACCCTCCAGACTTCACCTTCTCCTTCTCCTTCTTCTGCTTCTTCTGATTCACCCTCCAGACTTCACCTTCTCCTTCTCCTTATTCTGCTTCTTCTGATGCACCCTCCAGACTTCACCTTCTCCTTCTCCTTCTTCTGCTTCTTCTGATTCACCCTCCAGACTTCACCTTCTCCTTCTCCTTCTTCTGCTTCATCTGATTCACCCTCCAGACTTCACCTTCTCCTTCTCCTTCTTCTACTTCTTCTGATTCACCCTCCAGACTTCATCTTCTCCTTCTCCTTCTTCTGCTTCTTCTGCTTCACCCTCCTGACTTCACCTTTTCCTTCGCCTTCTTCTACTTCTTCTGATTCACCCTCCAGGCTTTACCTTCTCCTTCTTCTTCTTCTGCTTCTTCTGCTTCACCCTCCAGACTTCACCTTCTCCTTCTCCTTCTTCTGCTTCTTCTGCTTCGCCCTCCAGACTTCACCTTCTTCTTCTCCTTCTTCTGCTTCTTCTGCTTCACCCTCCAGACTTCACCTTCTCCTTCTCCTTCTTCTGCTTCTTCTGCTTCACCCTCCTGACTTCACCTTCTCCTTCTCCTTCTTCTACTTCTTCTGATTCACCCTCCAGACTTCACCTTCTCCTTCTCCTTCTTCTGCTTCTTCTGCTTCACCCTCCAGACTTCACCTTCTCCTTCTCCTTCTTCTGCTTCTTCTGCTGCGCCCTCCAGGCTTCACCTTCTCCTTCTCCTTCTTCTGCTTCTTCTGCTTCACCCTGCTGACTTCACCTTCTCCTTCTCCTTCTTCTACTTCTTCTGCTTCACCCCCCTGACTTCACCTTCTCCTTCTCCTTCTTCTGCTTCTTCTGATTCACCTTCCTAACTTCACCTTCTCCTTCTCCTTCTTCTGCTTCTTCTGATTCACCCTCCTGACTTCACCTTCTCCTTCTCCTTCTTCTGCTTCTTCTGATTCACCCTCCAGACTTCACCTTCTCCTTCTCCTTCTTCTGCTTCTTCTGATTCACCCTCCAGACCTCACCTTCTCCTTCTCCTTCTTCTACTTCTTCTGATTCACCCTCCAGACTTCATCTTCTCCTTCTCCTTCTTCTGCTTCTTCTGATTCACCCTCCAGACTTCACCTTCTCCTTCTCCTTCTTCTGCTTCTTCTGATTCACCCTCCAGACTTCACCTTCTCCTTCTCCTTCTTCTCCTTCTTCTGATTCACCCTCCAGACTTCACCTTCTCCTTCTCCTTCTTCTACTTCTTCTGATTCACCCTCCAGACCTCACCTTCTCCTTCTCCTTCTTCTATTTCTTCTGATTCGCCCTCCAGTCTTCGCCTTCTCCTTCTCCTTCTTCTGCTTCTTCTGCTTCACCCTCCAGACTTCACCTTCTCCTTCTCTTTCTTCTGCTTCTTCTGATTCACCCACCAGACTTCACCTTCTCCTTCTCCTTATTCTGCTTCTTCTGATTCACCCTCCAGACTTCACCTTCTCCTTCTCCTTCTCCTTCTTCAGCTTCTTCTGATTCACCCTCCTGAATTCACCTTCTCCTTCTCCTTCTTCTACTCCTTCAGATTCACCCTCCTGACTTCACCTGCTCCTTCTCCTTCTTCTACTTCTTCTGATTCACCCTCCAGACTTCACCTTCTCCTTCTCCTTCTTCTGCTTCTTCTGATTCACCCTCCAGACTTCACCTTTTCCTTCTCCTTCTTCTACTTCTTCTGATTCACCCTCCAGACTTCACGTTCTCCTTCTCCTTCTTCTGCTTCTTCTGATACACCCTCCAGACTTCACCTTCTCCTTCTCCTTCTTCTGCTTCTTCTGATTCACCCTCCAGACTTCACCTTCTCCTTCTCCTTCTTCTGCTTCTTCTGATTCACCCTCCAGACTTCACCTTCTCCTTCTCCTTCTTCTGCTTCTTCTGATTCACCCTTCAGACTTCACCTTCTCCTTCTCCTTCTTCTGCTTCTTCTGATTCACCCTCCAGACTTCACCTTCTCCTTCTCCTTCTTCTACTTATTCTGATTCACCCTCCAGTCTTCACCTTCTCCTTCTCCTTCTTCTGCTTCTTCTGATTCACCCTCCAGACTTCACCTTCTCCTTCTCCTTCTTCTTCTTCTTCTGATTCACCCTCCTGACTTCACCTTCTCCTTCTCTTTCTTCTGCTTCTTCTGATTCACCCTCCAGACTTCACTTCTCCTTCTCCTTCTTCTACTTCTTCTGATTCACCCTCCAGACTTCACCTTCTCCTTCTACTTCTTCTGCTACTACCGATTCACCCTCCAGACTTCACCTTCTCCTTCTCCTTCTTCTGCTTCTTCTGATTCACCCTCCAGACTTCACCTTCTTCTTCTCCTTCTTCTGCTTCTTCTGATTCACCCTCCAGACTTCACCCTCTCCTTCTCCTTCTTCTGCTTCTTCTGATTCACCCTCCAGACTTCAACTTCTCCTTCTCCTTCTTCTACTTCTTCTGTTCACCATCCAGAATTCAACTTCTCCTTCTCCTTCTTCTGCTTCTTCTGATTCACCCTCCAGACCTCACCTTCTCCTTCTCCTTCGTCTGCTTCTTCTGATTCACCCTCCAGACAACACCTTCTCCTTCTCCTTCTTCTACTTCTTCTGATTCACCCTCCAGACTTCACCTTCTCCTTCTCCTTCTTCTGCTTCTTCTGATTCACCCTCCAGACTTCACCTTCTCCTTCTCCTTCTTCTCCTTCTTCTGATTCACCCTCCAGACTTCACCTTCTCCTTCTCCTTCTTCTACTTCTTCTGATTCACCCTCCAGACTTCACCTTCTCCTTCTCCTTCTTCTACTTTTTCTGCTTCTCCCTCCAGACTTCACCTTCTCCTTCTCCTTCTTCTGCTTCTTCTGATTCACCCTCCAGACTTCACCTTCTCCTTCTCCTTCTTCTACTTCTTCTGATTCACCCTCCAGACTTCACCTTCTCCTTCTCCTTCTTCTACTTCTTCTGATTCACCCTCCAGACTTCACCTTCTCCTTCTCCTTCTTCTACTTCTTCTGATTCACCCTCCTGACTTCACCTTCTCCATCTCCTTCTTCTGCTTCTTCTGCTTCACCCTCCAGACTTCACCTTCTCCTTCTCCTTCTTCTGCTTCTTCTGCTTCACCCTCCAGACTTCACCTTCTCCTTCTCCTTCTTCTGCTTCTTCTGCTTCACCCTCCTGACTTCACCTTCTCCTTCGCGTTCTTCTACTTCTTCTGATTCACCCTCCAGACTTCACCTTCTCCTTGTCCTTCTTCTGCTTCTTCTGCTTCACCCTCCAGACTTCACCTTCTCCTTCTCCTTCTTCTGCTTCTTCTGCTTCGCCCTCCAGACTTCACCTTCTTCTTCTCCTTCTTCTGCTTCTTCTGCTTCACCCTCCAGACTTCACCTTCTCCTTCTCCTTCTTCTGCTTCTTCTGCTTCACCCTCCTGACTTCACCTTCTCCTTCTCCTTCTTCTACTTCTTCTGATTCACCCTCCAGACTTCACCTTCTCCTTCTCCTTCTTCTGCTTCTTCTGCTTCACCCTCCAGACTTCACCTTCTCCTTCTCCCTCTTCTGCTTCTTCTGCTGCGCCCTCCAGACTTCACCTTCTCCTTCTCCTTCTACTGCTTCTTCTGATTCACCCTGCTGACTTCACCTTCTCCTTCTCCTTCTTCTACTTCTTCTGCTTCACCCCCCTGACTTCACCTTCTCCTTCTCCTTCTTCTGCTTCTTCTGATTCACCCTCCTAAGTTCACCTTCTCCTTCTCCTTCTTCTGCTTCTTCTGATTCACCCTCCTGACTTCACCTTCTCCTTCTCCTTCTTCTGCTTCTTCTGATTCACCCTCCAGACTTCACCTTCTCCTTCTCCTTCTTCTGCTTCTTCTGATTCACCCTCCAGACTTCACCTTCTCCTTCTTCTTCTTCTGCTTCTTCTGATTCACCCTCCAGACCTCACCTTCTCCTTCTCCTTCTTCTACTTCTTCTGATTCACCCTCCAGACTTCATCTTCTCCTTCTCCTTCTTCTGCTTCTTCTGATTCACCCTCCAGACTTCACCTTCTCCTTCTCCTTCTTCTGCTTCTTCTGATTCACCCTCCAGACTTCACCTTCTCCTTCTCCTTCTTCTACTTCTTCTGATTCACCCTCCAGACTTCACCTTCTCCTTCTCCTTCTTCTATTTCTTCTGATTCACCCTCCAGTCTTCACCTTCTCCTTCTCCTTCTTCTGCTTCTTCTGCTTCACCCTCCAGACTTCACCTTCTCCTTCTCTTTCTTCTGCTTCTTCTGATTCACCCTCCAGACTTCACCTTCTCCTTCTCCTTCTTCTGATTTTTCTGATTCACCCTCCAGACTTCACCTTCTCCTTCTCCTTCTTCTAATTCTTCTGATTCACCCTCCTGACTTCACAGTCTCCTTCTCCTTCTTCTACTTCTTCTGCTTCACCCTCCAGACTTCACCTTCTCCTTCTCCTTCTTCTGCTTCTTCTGATTCACCCTCCAGACTTCACCTTCTCCTTCTCTTTATTCTTTTTCTTCTGATTCACCCTCCAGACTTCACCTTCTCCTTCTCCTTCTTCTGCTTCTTCTGATTCACCCTCCAGACTTCACCTTCTCCTTCTCCTTCTTCTGCTTCTTCTGCTTCACCCTCCAGACTTCACCTTCTCCTTCTCCTTCTTCTGCTTCTTCTGCTTCACCCTCCTGACTTCACCTTTTCCTTCGCCTTCTTCTACTTCTTCTGATTCACCCTCCAGACTTCACCTTCTCCTTCTCCTTCTTCTGCTTCTTCTGCTTCACCCTCCAGACTTCACCTTCTCCTTCTCCTTCTCCTGCTTCTTGTGCTTCGCCCTCCAGACTTCACCTTCCTCATCTCCTTCTTCTGCTTCTTCTGCTTCACCCTCCAGACTTCACCTTCTCCTTCTCCTTCTTCTGCTTCTTCTGCTTCACCCTCCTGACTTCACCTTCTCCTTCTCCTTCTTCTACTTCTTCTGATTCACCCTCCAGACTTCACCTTCTCCTTCTCCTTCTTCTGCTTCTTCTGCTTCACCCTCCAGACTTCACCTTCTCCTTCTCCTTCTTCTACTTCTTCTGCTTCACCCCCCTGACTTCACCTTCTCCTTCTCCTTCTTCTGCTTCTTCTGATTCACCCTCCTAACTTCACCTTCTCCTTCTCCTTCTTCTGCTTCTTCTGCTTCACCCTGCTGACTTCACCTTCTCCTTCTCCTTCTTCTACTTCTTCTGCTTCACCCCCCTGACTTCACCTTCTCCTTCTCCTTATTCTGCTTCTTCTGATGCACCCTCCAGACTTCACCTTCTCCTTCTCCTTCTTCTGCTTCTTCTGATTCACCCTCCAGACTTCACCTTCTCCTTCTCCTTCTTCTGCTTCATCTGATTCACCCTCCAGACTTCACCTTCTCCTTCTCCTTCTTCTACTTCTTCTGATTCACCCTCCAGACTTCATCTTCTCCTTCTCCTTCTTCTGCTTCTTCTGCTTCACCCTCCTGACTTCACCTTTTCCTTCGCCTTCTTCTACTTCTTCTGATTCACCCTCCAGGCTTTACCTTCTCCTTCTTCTTCTTCTGCTTCTTCTGCTTCACCCTCCAGACTTCACCTTCTCCTTCTCCTTCTTCTGCTTCTTCTGCTTCGCCCTCCAGACTTCACCTTCTTCTTCTCCTTCTTCTGCTTCTTCTGCTTCACCCTCCAGACTTCACCTTCTCCTTCTCCTTCTTCTGCTTCTTCTGCTTCACCCTCCTGACTTCACCTTCTCCTTCTCCTTCTTCTACTTCTTCTGATTCACCCTCCAGACTTCACCTTCTCCTTCTCCTTCTTCTGCTTCTTCTGCTTCACCCTCCAGACTTCACCTTCTCCTTCTCCTTCTTCTGCTTCTTCTGCTGCGCCCTCCAGGCTTCACCTTCTCCTTCTCCTTCTTCTGCTTCTTCTGCTTCACCCTGCTGACTTCACCTTCTCCTTCTCCTTCTTCTACTTCTTCTGCTTCACCCCCCTGACTTCACCTTCTCCTTCTCCTTCTTCTGCTTCTTCTGATTCACCTTCCTAACTTCACCTTCTCCTTCTCCTTCTTCTGCTTCTTCTGATTCACCCTCCTGACTTCACCTTCTCCTTCTCCTTCTTCTGCTTCTTCTGATTCACCCTCCAGACTTCACCTTCTCCTTCTCCTTCTTCTGCTTCTTCTGATTCACCCTCCAGACCTCACCTTCTCCTTCTCCTTCTTCTACTTCTTCTGATTCACCCTCCAGACTTCATCTTCTCCTTCTCCTTCTTCTGCTTCTTCTGATTCACCCTCCAGACTTCACCTTCTCCTTCTCCTTCTTCTGCTTCTTCTGATTCACCCTCCAGACTTCACCTTCTCCTTCTCCTTCTTCTCCTTCTTCTGATTCACCCTCCAGACTTCACCTTCTCCTTCTCCTTCTTCTACTTCTTCTGATTCACCCTCCAGACCTCACCTTCTCCTTCTCCTTCTTCTATTTCTTCTGATTCGCCCTCCAGTCTTCGCCTTCTCCTTCTCCTTCTTCTGCTTCTTCTGCTTCACCCTCCAGACTTCACCTTCTCCTTCTCTTTCTTCTGCTTCTTCTGATTCACCCACCAGACTTCACCTTCTCCTTCTCCTTATTCTGCTTCTTCTGATTCACCCTCCAGACTTCACCTTCTCGTTCTCCTTCTTCTGCTTCTTCTGATTCACCCTCCAGACTTCACCTTCTCCTTCTCCTTCTTCTGCTTCATCTGATTCACCCTCCATACTTCACCTTCTCCTTCTCCTTCTTCTACTTCTTCTGATTCACCCTCCAGACTTCATCTTCTCCTTCTCCTTCTTCTGCTTCTTCTGCTTCACCCTCCTGACTTCACCTTTTCCTTCGCCTTCTTCTACTTCTTCTGATTCACCCTCCAGGCTTTACCTTCTCCTTCTCCTTCTTCTGCTTCTTCTGCTTCACCCTCCTGACTTCACCTTCTCCTTCTCCTTCTTCTACTTCTACTGATTCACCCTCCAGACTTCACCTTCTCCTTCTCCTTCTTCTGCTTCTTCTGATTCACCCTCCAGACTTCACCTTCGCCTTCTCCTTCTTCTGCTTCATCTGATTCACCCTCCAGACTTCACCTTCTCCTTCTCCTTCTTCTACTTCTTCTGCTGCGCCCTCCAGACTTCACCTTCTCCTTCTCCTTCTTCTGCTTCTTCTGCTTCGCCCTCCAGACTTCACCTTCTCCTTCTCCTTCTTCTGCTTCTTCTGCTTCACCCTCCAGACTTCACCTTCTCCTTCTCCTTCTTCTGCTTCATCTGCTTCAACCTCCTGACTTCACCTTCTCCTTCTCCTTCTTCTACTTCTTCTGATTCACCCTCCAGACTTCACCTTCTCTTTCTCCTTCTTCTGCTTCTTCTGCTACACCCTCCAATCTTCACCTTCTCCTTCTCCTTCTTCTGCTTCTTCTGCTGCGCCCTCCAGACTTCACCTTCTCCTTCTCCTTCTTCTGCTTCTTCTGCTTCACCCTCCTGACTTCACCTTCTCCTTCTCCTTCTTCTACTTCTTCTGCTTCACCCCCCTGACTTCACCTTCTCCTTCTCCTTCTTATGCTTCTTCTGATTCACCCTCCTAACTTCACCTTCTCCTTCTCCTTCTTCTGCTTCTTCTGATTCACCCTCCTGACTTCACCTTCTCCTTCTCCTTCTTCTGCTTCTTTTGATTCACCCTCCAGACTTCACCTTCTCCTTCTCCTGCTTCTGCTTCTTCTGATTCACCCTCCAGACTTCACCTTCTCCTTCTCCTTCTTCTGCTTCTTCTGATTCACCCTCCAGACTTCACCTTCTCCTTCTCCTTCTTCTGCTTCTTCTGATTCACCCTCCAGACCTCACCATCTCCTTCTCCTTCTTCTACTTCTTCTGATTCACCCTCCAGACTTCATCTTCTCCTTCTCCTTCTTCTGCTTCTTCTGATTCACCCTCCAGACTTCAACATCTCCTTCTCCTTCTTCTGCTTCTTCTGATTCACCCTCCAGACTTCACCTTCTCCTTCTCCTTCTTCTACTTCTTCTGATTCACCCTCCAGACTTCACCTTCTCCTTCTCCTTCTTCTGCTTCTTCTGATTCACCCTCCAGACCTCCCCATCTCCTTGTCCTTCTTCTGCTTCTTCAGCTTCACCCTCCAGACTTCACCTTCTCCTTCTCTTTCATCTGCTTCTTCTGATTCACCCTCCAGACTTCACCTTCTCCTTTTCCTTCTTCTGATTCTTCTGATTCACCCTCCAGACTTCACCATCTCCTTCTCCTTCTTCTGCTTCTTCTGATTCACCCTCCTGACTTCACCTTCTCCTTCTCCTTCTTCTACTTCTTCTGATTCAGCCCCCTGACTTCACCTTCTCCTTCTCCTTCTTCTACTTCTTCTGCTTCACCCTCCAGACTTCACCTTCTCCTTCTCCTTCTTCTACTTCTTCTGATTCACCCTCCAGACTTCACTTTCTCCTTCTCCTTCTTCTGCTTCTTCTGATTCAACCTCCAGACTTCTCCTTCTCCTTCTCCTTATTCTGCTTCTTCTGATTCACCCTCCAGACTTCACCTTCTCCTTCTACTTCTTCTGCTTCTTCTGATTCACCCTCCAGACTTCACCTTCTCCTTCTCCTTCTTCTGCTTCTTCTGATTCACCCTCCAGACTTCACCTTCTACTTCTCCTTCTTCTACTTCTTCTGATTCACCCTCCAGACTTCATCTTCTCCTTCTCCTTCTTCTGCTCTTCTGATTCACCCTCCAGACTTCACCTTCTCCTTCTCCTTCTTCTGCTTCTTCTGATTCACCCTCCAGACTTCACCTTCTCCTTCTCCTTCTTCTGCTTCTTCTGATTCACCCTCCAGACTTCACCTTCTCCTTCTCCTTCTTCTGCTTCTTCTGATTCACCCTTCAGACTTCACCTTCTCCTTCTCCTTCTTCTGCTTCTTCTGATTCACCCTTCAGACTTCACCTTCTCCTTCTCCTTCTTCTGCTTCTTCTGATTCACCCTCCAGACCTCACCTTCTCCTTCTCCTTCTTCTACTTCTTCTGATTCACCCTCCAGACTTCATCTTCTCCTTCTCCTTCTTATGCTTCTTCTGATTCACCCTCCACACTTCACCTTCTCCTTCTCCTTCTTCTGCTTCTTCTGATTCACCCTCCAGACTTCGCCTTCTCCTTCTTCTTCTTCTACTTCTTCTGATTCACCCTCCAGACTTCACCGTCTCCTTCTCCTTCTTCTACTTCTTCTGATTCACCCTCCAGTCTTCACCTTCTCCTTCTCCTTCTTCTGCTTCTTCTGATTCACCCTCCAGACTTCACCTTCTCCATCTCCTTCTTCTGCTTCTTCTGATTTCACCCTCCTGACTTCACCTTCTCCTTCTCCTTCTTCTACCTCTTTTGATTCACCCTCCAGACTTCACCTTCTCCTTCTCCTTCTTCTGCTTCTTCTGCTTCACCCGCCAGACTTCACCTTCTCCTTCTCCTTCTTCTGCTTCTTCTGCTTCAACCTCCTGACTTCAGCTTCTCCTTCTCCTTCTTCTACTTCTTCTGATTCACCCTCCAGACTTCACCTTCTCCTTCTCCTTCTTCTGCTTCTTCTGCTTCACCCTCCAATCTTCACCTTCTCCTTCTCCCTCTTCAGCTTCTTCTGCTGCGCCCTCCAGACTTCACCTTCTCCTTCTCCTTCTTCTGCTTCTTCTGCTTTACCCTCCTGACTTCACCTTCTCCTTCTCCTTCTTCTACTTCTTCTGCTTCACCCCCCTGACTTCACCTTCTCCTTCTCCTTCTTCTGCTTCTTCTGATTCACCCTCCTAACTTCACCTACTCCTTCTCCTTCTTCTGCTTCTTCTGATTCACCCTTCTCACTTCACCTTCTCCTTATCCTTCTTCTGCTTCTTCTGATTCACCCTCCAGACTTCACCTTCTCCTTCTCCTTCGTCTGCTTCTTCTGATTCACCCTCCAGACTTCACCTTCTCCTTCTCCTTCTTCTGCTTCTTCTGATTCAACCTCCAGACTTCACCTTCTCCTTCTCCTTCTTCTGCTTCTTCTGATTCACCCTCCAGACCTCACCATCTCCTTCTCCTTCTTCTACTTCTTCTGATTCACCCTCCAGACTTCAGCTTCTCCTTATCCTCCTTCTGCTTCTTCTGATTCACCCTCCAGACTTCACCTTCTCCTTCTCCTTCTTCTGCTTCTTCTGATTCACCCTCCAGACTTCACCTTCTCCTTCTCCTTCTTCTACTTTTTCTGATTCACCCTCCAGACTTCACCTTCTCCTTCTCCTTCTTCTGCTTCTTCTGATTCACCCTCCAGACCTCCCCATCTCCTTCTCCTTCTTCTGCTTCTTCAGCTTCACCCTCCAGACTTCACCTTCTCCATCTCTTTCTTCTGCTTCTTCTGATTCACCCTCCAGACTTCACCTTCTCCTTCTCCTTCTTCTGCTTCACCCTCCAGACTTCACCTTCTCCTTCTCCTTCTTCTGCTTCTTCTGCTTCACCCTCCTGACTTCACCTTCTCCTTCTCCTTCTTCTACTTCTTCTGCTTCACCCCCCTGACTTCACCTTCTCCTTCTCCTTCTTCTGCTTCTTCTGATTCACCCTCCTAACTTCACCTTCTCCTTCTCCTTCTTCTGCTTCTTCTGGTTCACCCTCCTGACTTCACCTTCTCCTTCTCCTTCTTCTGCTTCTTTTGATTCACCCTCCAGACTTCACCTTCTCCTTCTCCTTCTTCTGCTTCTTCTGATTCACCCTCCAGACTTCACCTTCTCCTTCTCCTTCTTCTGCTTCTTCTGATTCACCCTCCAGACGTCACCTTCTCCTTCTCCTTCTTCTGCTTCTTCTGATTCACCCTCCAGACCTCACCATCTCCTTCTCCTTCTTCTCCTTCTTCTGATTCACCCTCCAGACTTCATCTTCTCCTTCTCCTTCTTCTGCTTCTTCTGATTCACCCTCCAGACTTCACCTTCTCCTTCTCCTTCTTCTACTTCTTCTGATTCACCCTCCAGACTTCACCTTCTCCTTCTCCTTCTTCTGCTTCTTCTGATTCACCCTCCAGACTTCACCTTCTCCTTCTCCTTCTTCTGCTTCTTCTGATTCACCCTCCAGACTTCACCTTCTCCTTCTCCTTCTTCTGCTTCTTCTGATTCACCCTCCAGACCTCACCATCTCCTTCTCCTTCTTCTGCTTCTTCTGATTCACCCTCCAGACTTCAACTTCTCCTTCTCCTTCTTCTGCTTCTTCTGATTCACCCTCCAGACTTCACCTTCTCCTTCTCCTTCTTCTACTTCTTCTGATTCACCCTCCAGACTTCACCTTCTCCTTCTCCTTCTTCTGCTTCTTCTGATTCACCCTCCAGACCTCCCCATCTCCTTCTCCTTCTTCTGCTTCTTCTGATTCACCTTCCTAACTTCACCTTCTCCTTCTCCTTCTTCTGCTTCTTCTGATTCACCCTCCTGACTTCACCTTCTCCTTCTCCTTCTTCTGCTTCTTCTGATTCACCCTCCAGACTTCACCTTCTCCTTCTCCTTCTTCTGCTTCTTCTGATTCACCCTCCAGACCTCACCTTCTCCTTCTCCTTCTTCTACTTCTTCTGATTCACCCTCCAGACTTCATCTTCTCCTTCTCCTTCTTCTGCTTCTTCTGATTCACCCTCCAGACTTCACCTTCTCCTTCTCCTTCTTCTGCTTCTTCTGATTCACCCTCCAGACTTCACCTTCTCCTTCTCCTTCTTCTCCTTCTTCTGATTCACCCTCCAGACTTCACCTTCTCCTTCTCCTTCTTCTACTTCTTCTGATTCACCCTGCAGACCTCACCTTCTCCTTCTCCTTCTTCTATTTCTTCTGATTCGCCCTCCAGTCTTCGCCTTCTCCTTCTCCTTCTTCTGCTTCTTCTGCTTCACCCTCCAGACTTCACCTTCTCCTTCTCTTTCTTCTGCTTCTTCTGATTCAACCACCAGACTTCACCTTCTCCTTCTCCTTATTCTGCTTCTTCTGATTCACCCTCCAGACTTCACCTTCTCGTTCTCCTTCTTCTGCTTCTTCTGATTCACCCTCCAGACTTCACCTTCTCCTTCTCCTTCTTCTGCTTCATCTGATTCACCCTCCAGACTTCACCTTCTCCTTCTCCTTCTTCTACTTCTTCTGATTCACCCTCCAGACTTCATCTTCTCCTTCTCCTTCTTCTGCTTCTTCTGCTTCACCCTCCTGACTTCACCTTTTCCTTCGCCTTCTTCTACTTCTTCTGATTCACCCTCCAGGCTTTACCTTCTCCTTCTTCTTCTTCTGCTTCTTCTGCTTCACCCTCCAGACTTCACCTTCTCCTTCTCCTTCTTCTGCTTCTTCTGCTTCGCCCTCCAGACTTCACCTTCTTCTTCTCCTTCTTCTGCTTCTTCTGCTTCACCCTCCAGACTTCACCTTCTCCTTCTCCTTCTTCTGCTTCTTCTGCTTCACCCTCCTGACTTCACCTTCTCCTTCTCCTTCTTCTACTTCTTCTGATTCACCCTCCAGACTTCACCTTCTCCTTCTCCTTCTTCTGCTTCTTCTGCTTCACCCTCCTGACTTCACCTTCTCCTTCTCCTTCTTCTACTTCTACTGATTCACCCTCCAGACTTCACCTTCTCCTTCTCCTTCTTCTGCTTCACCCTCCAGACTTCACCTTCTCCTTCTCCTTATTCTGCTTCTTCTGCTTCGCCCTCCAGACTTCACCTTCTCCTTCTCCTTCTTCTGCTTCTTCTGCTTCACCCTCCAGACTTCACCTTCTCCTTCTCCTTCTTCTGCTTCATCTGCTTCAACCTCCTGACATCACCTTCTCCTTCTCCTTCTTCTACTTCTTCTGATTCACCCTCCAGACTTCACCTTCTCTTTCTCCTTCTTCTGCTTCTTCTGCTTCACCCTCCAATCTTCACCTTCTCCTTCTTCTTCTTCTACTTCTTCTGATTCACCCTCCAGACTTCACCGTCTCCTTCTCCTTCTTCTACTTCTTCTGATTCACCCTCCAGTCTTCACCTTCTCCTTCTCCTTCTTCTGCTTCTTCTGATTCACCCTCCAGACTTCACCTTCTCCATCTCCTTCTTCTGCTTCTTCTGATTCACCCTCCTGACTTCACCTTCTCCTTCTCCTTCTTCTACCTCTTTTGATTCACCCTCCAGACTTCACCTTCTCCTTCTCCTTCTTCTGCTTCTTCTGCTTCACCCGCCAGACTTCACCTTCTCCTTCTCCTTCTTCTGCTTCTTCTGCTTCAACCTCCTGACTTCAGCTTCTCCTTCTCCTTCTTCTACTTCTTCTGATTCACCCTCCAGACTTCACCTTCTCCTTCTCCTTCTTCTGCTTCTTCTGCTTCACCCTCCAATCTTCACCTTCTCCTTCTCCCTCTTCAGCTTCTTCTGCTGCGCCCTCCAGACTTCACCTTCTCCTTCTCCTTCTTCTGCTTCTTCTGCTTTACCCTCCTGACTTCACCTTCTCCTTCTCCTTCTTCTACTTCTTCTGCTTCACCCCCCTGACTTCACCTTCTCCTTCTCCTTCTTCTGCTTCTTCTGATTCACCCTCCTAACTTCACCTACTCCTTCTCCTTCTTCTGCTTCTTCTGATTCACCCTTCTCACTTCACCTTCTCCTTATCCTTCTTCTGCTTCTTCTGATTCACCCTCCAGACTTCACCTTCTCCTTCTCCTTCGTCTGCTTCTTCTGATTCACCCTCCAGACTTCACCTTCTCCTTCTCCTTCTTCTGCTTCTTCTGATTCAACCTCCAGACTTCACCTTCTCCTTCTCCTTCTTCTGCTTCTTCTGATTCACCCTCCAGACCTCACCATCTCCTTCTCCTTCTTCTACTTCTTCTGATTCACCCTCCAGACTTCAGCTTCTCCTTATCCTCCTTCTGCTTCTTCTGATTCACCCTCCAGACTTCACCTTCTCCTTCTCCTTCTTCTGCTTCTTCTGATTCACCCTCCAGACTTCACCTTCTCCTTCTCCTTCTTCTACTTTTTCTGATTCACCCTCCAGACTTCACCTTCTCCTTCTCCTTCTTCTGCTTCTTCTGATTCACCCTCCAGACCTCCCCATCTCCTTCTCCTTCTTCTGCTTCTTCAGCTTCACCCTCCAGACTTCACCTTCTCCATCTCTTTCTTCTGCTTCTTCTGATTCACCCTCCAGACTTCACCTTCTCCTTCTCCTTCTTCTGCTTCACCCTCCAGACTTCACCTTCTCCTTCTCCTTCTTCTGCTTCTTCTGCTTCACCCTCCTGACTTCACCTTCTCCTTCTCCTTCTTCTACTTCTTCTGCTTCACCCCCCTGACTTCACCTTCTCCTTCTCCTTCTTCTACTTCTTCTGATTCACCCTCCTAACTTCACCTTCTCCTTCTCCTTCTTCTGCTTCTTCTGGTTCACCCTCCTGACTTCACCTTCTCCTTCTCCTTCTTCTGCTTCTTTTGATTCACCCTCCAGACTTCACCTTCTCCTTCTCCTTCTTCTGCTTCTTCTGATTCACCCTCCAGACTTCACCTTCTCCTTCTCCTTCTTCTGCTTCTTCTGATTCACCCTCCAGACGTCACCTTCTCCTTCTCCTTCTTCTGCTTCTTCTGATTCACCCTCCAGACCTCACCATCTCCTTCTCCTTCTTCTCCTTCTTCTGATTCACCCTCCAGACTTCATCTTCTCCTTCTCCTTCTTCTGCTTCTTCTGATTCACCCTCCAGACTTCACCTTCTCCTTCTCCTTCTTCTACTTCTTCTGATTCACCCTCCAGACTTCACCTTCTCCTTCTCCTTCTTCTGCTTCTTCTGATTCACCCTCCAGACTTCACCTTCTCCTTCTCCTTCTTCTGCTTCTTCTGATTCACCCTCCAGACTTCACCTTCTCCTTCTCCTTCTTCTGCTTCTTCTGATTCACCCTCCAGACCTCACCATCTCCTTCTCCTTCTTCTGCTTCTTCTGATTCACCCTCCAGACTTCAACTTCTCCTTCTCCTTCTTCTGCTTCTTCTGATTCACCCTCCAGACTTCACCTTCTCCTTCTCCTTCTTCTACTTCTTCTGATTCACCCTCCAGACTTCACCTTCTCCTTCTCCTTCTTCTGCTTCTTCTGATTCACCCTCCAGACCTCCCCATCTCCTTCTCCTTCTTCTGCTTCTTCTGATTCACCTTCCTAACTTCACCTTCTCCTTCTCCTTCTTCTGCTTCTTCTGATTCACCCTCCTGACTTCACCTTCTCCTTCTCCTTCTTCTGCTTCTTCTGATTCACCCTCCAGACTTCACCTTCTCCTTCTCCTTCTTCTGCTTCTTCTGATTCACCCTCCAGACCTCACCTTCTCCTTCTCCTTCTTCTACTTCTTCTGATTCACCCTCCAGACTTCATCTTCTCCTTCTCCTTCTTCTGCTTCTTCTGATTCACCCTCCAGACTTCACCTTCTCCTTCTCCTTCTTCTGCTTCTTCTGATTCACCCTCCAGACTTCACCTTCTCCTTCTCCTTCTTCTCCTTCTTCTGATTCACCCTCCAGACTTCACCTTCTCCTTCTCCTTCTTCTACTTCTTCTGATTCACCCTGCAGACCTCACCTTCTCCTTCTCCTTCTTCTATTTCTTCTGATTCGCCCTCCAGTCTTCGCCTTCTCCTTCTCCTTCTTCTGCTTCTTCTGCTTCACCCTCCAGACTTCACCTTCTCCTTCTCTTTCTTCTGCTTCTTCTGATTCAACCACCAGACTTCACCTTCTCCTTCTCCTTATTCTGCTTCTTCTGATTCACCCTCCAGACTTCACCTTCTCGTTCTCCTTCTTCTGCTTCTTCTGATTCACCCTCCAGACTTCACCTTCTCCTTCTCCTTCTTCTGCTTCATCTGATTCACCCTCCAGACTTCACCTTCTCCTTCTCCTTCTTCTACTTCTTCTGATTCA
The DNA here is from genome assembly GCF_052327205.1 of Somniosus microcephalus. Taxonomy (NCBI): domain Eukaryota; kingdom Metazoa; phylum Chordata; class Chondrichthyes; order Squaliformes; family Somniosidae; genus Somniosus; species Somniosus microcephalus. The sequence goes on along the minus strand of NW_028225635.1, from coordinate 215,472 downwards.
CCCTCCAGACTTCATCTTCTCCTTCTCCTTCTTCTGATTCTTCTGCTTCACCCTCCTGACTTCACCTTTTCCTTCGCCTTCTTCTACTTCTTCTGATTCACCCTCCAGGCTTTACCTTCTCCTTCTTCTTCTTCTGCTTCTTCTGCTTCACCCTCCAGACTTCACCTTCTCCTTCTCCTTCTTCTGCTTCTTCTGCTTCGCCCTCCAGACTTCACCTTCTTCTTCTCCTTCTTCTGCTTCTTCTGCTTCACCCTCCAGACTTCACCTTCTCCTTCTCCTTCTTCTGCTTCTTCTGCTTCACCCTCCTGACTTCACCTTCTCCTTCTCCTTCTTCTACTTCTTCTGATTCACCCTCCAGACTTCACCTTCTCCTTCTCCTTCTTCTGCTTCTTCTGCTTCACCCTCCTGACTTCACCTTCTCCTTCTCCTTCTTCTACTTCTACTGATTCACCCTCCAGACTTCACCTTCTCCTTCTCCTTCTTCTGCTTCACCCTCCAGACTTCACCTTCTCCTTCTCCTTCTTCTGCTTCTTCTGCTTCGCCCTCCAGACTTCACCTTCTCCTTCTCCTTCTTCTGCTTCTTCTGCTTCACCCTCCAGACTTCACCTTCTCCTTCTCCTTCTTCTGCTTCATCTGCTTCAACCTCCTGACATCACCTTCTCCTTCTCCTTCTTCTACTTCTTCTGATTCACCCTCCAGACTTCACCTTCTCTTTCTCCTTCTTCTGCTTCTTCTGCTTCACCCTCCAATCTTCACCTTCTCCTTCTCCTTCTTCTGCTTCTTCTGCTGCGCCCTCCAGACTTCACCTTCTCCTTCTCCTTCTTCTGCTTCTTCTGCTTCACCCTCCTGACTTCACCTTCTCCTTCTCCTTCTTCTACTTCTTCTGCTTCACCCCCCTGACTTCACCTTCTCCTTCTCCTTCTTATGCTTCTTCTGATTCACCCTCCTAACTTCACCTTCTCCTTCTCCTTCTTCTGCTTCTTCTGATTCACCCTCCTGACTTCACCTTCTCCTTCTCCTTCTTCTGCTTCTTTTGATTCACCCTCCAGACTTCACCTTCTCCGTCTCCTGCTTCTGCTTCTTCTGATTCACCCTCCAGACTTCACCTTCTCCTTCTCCTTCTTCTGCTTCTTCTGATTCACCCTCCAGACTTCACCTTCTCCTTCTCCTTCTTCTGCTTCTTCTGATTCACCCTCCAGACCTCACCTTCTCCTTCTCCTTCTTCTACTTCTTCTGATTCACCCTCCAGACTTCAGCTTCTCCTTCTCCTTCTTATGCTTCTTCTGATTCACCCTCCAGACTTCAACATCTCCTTCTCCTTCTTCTGCTTCTTCTGATTCACCCTCCAGACTTCGCCTTCTCCTTCTTCTTCTTCTACTTCTTCTGATTCACCCTCCAGACTTCACCGTCTCCTTCTCCTTCTTCTACTTCTTCTGATTCACCCTCCAGTCTTCACCTTCTCCATCTCCTTCTTCTGCTTCTTCTGATTCACCCTCCTGACTTCACCTTCTCCTTCTCCTTCTTCTACCTCTTTTGATTCACCCTCCAGACTTCACCTTCTCCTTCTCCTTCTTCTGCTTCTTCTGCTTCACCCGCCAGACTTCACCTTCTCCTTCTCCTTCTTCTGCTTCTTCTGCTTCAACCTCCTGACTTCACCTTCTCCTTCTCCTTCTTCTACTTCTTCTGATTCACCCTCCAGACTTCACCTTCTCCTTCTCCTTCTTCTGCTTCTTCTGCTTCACCCTCCAATCTTCACCTTCTCCTTCTCCTTCTTCAGCTTCTTCTGCTGCGCCCTCCAGACTTCACCTTCTCCTTCTCCTTCTTCTGCTTCTTCTGCTTTACCCTCCTGACTTCACCTTCTCCTTCTCCTTCTTCTACTTCTTCTGCTTCACCCCCCTGACTTCACCTTCTCCTTCTCCTTCTTCTGCTTCTTCTGATTCACCCTCCTAACTTCACCTTCTCCTTCTCCTTCTTCTGCTTCTTCTGATTCACCCTTCTCACTTCACCTTCTCCTTATCCTTCTTCTGCTTCTTCTGATTCACCCTCCAGACTTCACCTTCTCCTTCTCCTTCGTCTGCTTCTTCTGATTCACCCTCCAGACTTCACCTTCTCCTTCTCCTTCTTCTGCTTCTTCTGATTCACCCTCCAGACTTCACCTTCTCCTTCTCCTTCTTCTGCTTCTTCTGATTCACCCTCCAGACCTCACCATCTCCTTCTCCTTCTTCTACTTCTTCTGATTCACCCTCCAGACTTCAGCTTCTCCTTCTCCTCCTTCTGCTTCTTCTGATTCACCCTCCAGACTTCACCTTCTCCTTCTCCTTCTTCTGCTTCTTCTGATTCACCCTCCAGACTTCACCTTCTCCTTCTCCTTCTTCTACTTTTTCTGATTCACCCTCCAGACTTCACCTCCTCCTTCTCCTTCTTCTGCTTCTTCTGATTCACCCTCCAGACCTCCCCATCTCCTTCTCCTTCTTCTGCTTCTTCAGCTTCACCCTCCAGACTTCACCTTCTCCATCTCTTTCTTCTGCTTCTTCTGATTCACCCTCCAGACTTCACCTTCTCCTTCTCCTTCTTCTGATTCTTCTGATTCACCCTCCAGAATTCACCATCTCCTTCTCCTTCTTCTGCTTCTTCTGATTCACCCTCCTGACTTCACCTTCTCCTTCTCCTTCTTCTACTTCTTCTGATTCAGCCTTCTGACTTCACCTTCTCCTTCTCCTTCTTCTGCTTCTTCTGATTCACCCTCCAGACTTCACCTTCTCCTTCTCCTTCGTCTGCTTCTTCTGATTCACCCTCCAGACTTCACCTTCTCCTTCTCCTTCTTCTGCTTCTTCTGATTCACCCTCCAGACTTCACCTTCTCCTTCTCCTTCTTCTGCTGCTTCTGATTCACCCTCCAGACCTCACCATCTCCTTCTCCTTCTTCTACTTCTTCTGATTCACCCTCCAGACTTCATCTTCTCCTTCTCCTTCTTCTGCTTCTTCTGAGTCACCCTCCAGACTTCACCTTCTCCTTCTCCTTCTTCTGCTTCTTCTGATTCACCCTCCAGACCACACCTTCTCTTTCTCCTTCTTCTGCTTCTTCTGATTCACCCTCCAGACTTCATCTTCTCCTTCTCCTTCTTATGCTTCTTCTGATTCACCCTCCACACTTCACCTTCTCCTTCTCCTTCTTCTGCTTCTTCTGATTCTCCCTCCAGACTTCGCCTTCTCCTTCTTCTTCTTCTACTTCTTCTGATTCACCCTCCAGACTTCACCGTCTCCTTCTCCTTCTTCTACTTCTTCTGATTCACCCTCCAGTCTTCACCTTCTCCTTCTCCTTCTTCTGCTTCTTCTGATTCACCCTCCAGACTTCACCTTCTCCATCTCCTTCTTCTGCTTCTTCTGATTCAACCTCCTGACTTTACCTTCTCCTTCTCCTTCTTCTACCTCTTTTGATTCACCCTCCAGACTTCACCTTCTCCTTCTCCTTCTTCTGCTTCTTCTGCTTCACCCTCCAGACTTCACCTTCTCCTTCTCCTTCTTCTGCTTTTTCTGCTTCAACCTCCTGACTTCACCTTCTCCTTCTCCTTCTTCTACTTCTTCTGATTCACCCTCCAGACTTCACCTTCTCCTTCTCCTTATTCTGCTTCTTCTGCTTCACCCTCCAATCTTCACCTTCTCCTTCTCCTTCTTCAGCTTCTTCTGCTGCGCCCTCCAGACTTCACCTTCTCCTTCTCCTTCTTCTGCTTCTTCTGCTTTACCCTCCTGACTTCACCTTCTCCTTCTCCTTCTTCTACTTCTTCTGCTTCACCCCCCTGACTTCACCTTCTCCTTCTCCTTCTTCTGCTTCTTCTGATTCACCTCCTAATTTCACCTTCTCCTTCTCCTTCTTCTGCTTCTTCTGATTCACCCTTCTGACTTCACCTTCTCCTTATCCTTCTTCTGCTTCTTCTGATTCACCCTCCAGACTTCACCTTCTCCTTCTCCTTCGTCTGCTTCTTCTGATTCACCCTCCAGACTTCACCTTCTCCTTCTCCTTCTTCTGCTTCTTCTGATTCACCCTCCAGACTTCACCTTCTCCTTCTCCTTCTTCTGCTTCTTCTGATTCACCCTCCAGACCTCACCATCTCCTTCTCCTTCTTCTACTTCTTCTGATTCACCCTCCAGACTTCAGCTTCTCCTTCTCCTCCTTCTGCTTCTTCTGATACACCCTCCAGACTTCACCTTCTCCTTCTCCTTCTTCTGCTTCTTCTGATTCACCCTCCAGACTTCACCTTCTCCTTCTCCTTCTTCTACTTTTTCTGATTCACCCTCCAGACTTCACCTTCTCCTTCTCCTTCTTCTGCTTCTTCTGATTCACCCTCCAGACCTCCCCATCTCCTTCTCCTTCTTCTGCTTCTTCAGCTTCACCCTCCAGACTTCACCTTCTCCATCTCTTTCTTCTGCTTCTTCTGATTCACCCTCCAGACTTCACCTTCTCCTTCTCCTTCTTCTGATTCTTCTGATTCACCTTCCAGACTTCACCATCTCCTTCTCCTTCTTCTGCTTCTTCTGATTCACCCTCCTGACTTCACCTTCTCCTTCTCCTTCTTCTACTTCTTCTGATTCAGCCTTCTGACTTCACCTTCTCCTTCTCCTTCTTCTGCTTCTTCTGATTCAAACTCCAGACTTCACCTTCTCCTTCTCCTTCGTCTGCTTCTTCTGATTCACCCTCCAGACTTCACCTTCTCCTTCTCCTTCTTCTGCTTCTTCTGATTCACCCTCCAGACTTCACCTTCTCCTTCTCCTTCTTCTGCTTCTTCTGATTCACCCTCCAGACCTCACCATCTCCTTCTCCTTCTTCTACTTCTTCTGATTCACCCTCCAGACTTCATCTTCTCCTTCTCCTTCTTCTGCTTCTTCTGAGTCACCCTCCAGACTTCACCTTCTCCTTCTCCTTCTTCTGCTTCTTCTGATTCACCCTCCAGACTTCACCTTCTCCTTCTCCTTCTTCTACTTTTTCTGATTCACCCTCCAGACTTCACCTTCTCCTTCTCCTTCTTCTGCTTCTTCTGATTCACCCTCCAGACCTCCCCATCTCCTTCTCCTTCTTCTGCTTCTTCAGCTTCACCCTCCAGACTTCACCTTCTCCTTCTCTTTCTTCTGCTTCTTCTGATTCACCCTCCAGACTTCACCTTCTCCTTCTCCTTCTTCTGATTCTTCTGATTCACCCTCCAGACTTCACCATCTCCTTCTCCTTCTTCTGCTTCTTCTGATTCACCCTCCTGACTTCACCTTCTCCTTCTCCTTCTTTTACTTGTTCTGATTCAGCCTCCTGACTTCACCTTCTCCTTCTCCTTCTTCTACTTCTTCTGCTTCACCCTCCAGACTTCACCTTCTCCTTCTTCTACTTCTTCTGACACACCCTCCACACTTCACCTTCACCTTCTCCTTCTTCTGCTTCTTCTGATTCACCCTCCAGACTTCACCTTCTCCTTCTCCTTCTTCTACTTCTTTTGATTCACCCTCCAGACTTCACCTTCTCCTTCTCCTTCTTCTACTTCTTCTGCTTCTCCCTCCAGACTTCACCTTCTCCTTCTCCTTCTTCTGCTTCTTCTGATTCACCCTCCAGACTTCACCTTCTCCTTCTCCTTCTTCTACTTCTTCTGATTCACCCTCCAGACTTCACCTTCTCCTTCTCCTTCTTCTGCTTCTTCTGCTTCACCCTCCAATCTTCACCTTCTCCTTCTCCTTCTTCAGCTTCTTCTGCTGCGCCCTCCAGACTTCACCTTCTCCTTCTCCTTCTTCTGCTTCTTCTGCTTTACCCTCCTGACTTCACCTTCTCCTTCTCCTTCTTCTACTTCTTCTGCTTCACCCCCCTGACTTCACCTTCTCCTTCTCCTTCTTCTGCTTCTTCTGATTCACCCTCCTAACTTCACCTTCTCCTTCTCCTTCTTCTGCTTCTTCTGATTCACCCTTCTCACTTCACCTTCTCCTTATCCTTCTTCTGCTTCTTCTGATTCACCCTCCAGACTTCACCTTCTCCTTCTCCTTCGTCTGCTTCTTCTGATTCACCCTCCAGACTTCACCTTCTCCTTCTCCTTCTTCTGCTTCTTCTGATTCACCCTCCAGACTTCACCTTCTCCTTCTCCTTCTTCTGCTTCTTCTGATTCACCCTCCAGACCTCACCATCTCCTTCTCCTTCTTCTACTTCTTCTGATTCACCCTCCAGACTTCAGCTTCTCCTTCTCCTCCTTCTGCTTCTTCTGATTCACCCTCCAGACTTCACCTTCTCCTTCTCCTTCTTCTGCTTCTTCTGATTCACCCTCCAGACTTCACCTTCTCCTTCTCCTTCTTCTACTTTTTCTGATTCACCCTCCAGACTTCACCTCCTCCTTCTCCTTCTTCTGCTTCTTCTGATTCACCCTCCAGACCTCCCCATCTCCTTCTCCTTCTTCTGCTTCTTCAGCTTCACCCTCCAGACTTCACCTTCTCCATCTCTTTCTTCTGCTTCTTCTGATTCACCCTCCAGACTTCACCTTCTCCTTCTCCTTCTTCTGATTCTTCTGATTCACCCTCCAGAATTCACCATCTCCTTCTCCTTCTTCTGCTTCTTCTGATTCACCCTCCTGACTTCACCTTCTCCTTCTCCTTCTTCTACTTCTTCTGATTCAGCCTTCTGACTTCACCTTCTCCTTCTCCTTCTTCTGCTTCTTCTGATTCACCCTCCAGACTTCACCTTCTCCTTCTCCTTCGTCTGCTTCTTCTGATTCACCCTCCAGACTTCACCTTCTCCTTCTCCTTCTTCTGCTTCTTCTGATTCACCCTCCAGACTTCACCTTCTCCTTCTCCTTCTTCTGCTGCTTCTGATTCACCCTCCAGACCTCACCATCTCCTTCTCCTTCTTCTACTTCTTCTGATTCACCCTCCAGACTTCATCTTCTCCTTCTCCTTCTTCTGCTTCTTCTGAGTCACCCTCCAGACTTCACCTTCTCCTTCTCCTTCTTCTGCTTCTTCTGATTCACCCTCCAGACCACACCTTCTCTTTCTCCTTCTTCTGCTTCTTCTGATTCACCCTCCAGACTTCATCTTCTCCTTCTCCTTCTTATGCTTCTTCTGATTCACCCTCCACACTTCACCTTCTCCTTCTCCTTCTTCTGCTTCTTCTGATTCTCCCTCCAGACTTCGCCTTCTCCTTCTTCTTCTTCTACTTCTTCTGATTCACCCTCCAGACTTCACCGTCTCCTTCTCCTTCTTCTACTTCTTCTGATTCACCCTCCAGTCTTCACCTTCTCCTTCTCCTTCTTCTGCTTCTTCTGATTCACCCTCCAGACTTCACCTTCTCCATCTCCTTCTTCTGCTTCTTCTGATTCAACCTCCTGACTTTACCTTCTCCTTCTCCTTCTTCTACCTCTTTTGATTCACCCTCCAGACTTCACCTTCTCCTTCTCCTTCTTCTGCTTCTTCTGCTTCACCCTCCAGACTTCACCTTCTCCTTCTCCTTCTTCTGCTTTTTCTGCTTCAACCTCCTGACTTCACCTTCTCCTTCTCCTTCTTCTACTTCTTCTGATTCACCCTCCAGACTTCACCTTCTCCTTCTCCTTATTCTGCTTCTTCTGCTTCACCCTCCAATCTTCACCTTCTCCTTCTCCTTCTTCAGCTTCTTCTGCTGCGCCCTCCAGACTTCACCTTCTCCTTCTCCTTCTTCTGCTTCTTCTGCTTTACCCTCCTGACTTCACCTTCTCCTTCTCCTTCTTCTACTTCTTCTGCTTCACCCCCCTGACTTCACCTTCTCCTTCTCCTTCTTCTGCTTCTTCTGATTCACCTCCTAATTTCACCTTCTCCTTCTCCTTCTTCTGCTTCTTCTGATTCACCCTTCTGACTTCACCTTCTCCTTATCCTTCTTCTGCTTCTTCTGATTCACCCTCCAGACTTCACCTTCTCCTTCTCCTTCGTCTGCTTCTTCTGATTCACCCTCCAGACTTCACCTTCTCCTTCTCCTTCTTCTGCTTCTTCTGATTCACCCTCCAGACTTCACCTTCTCCTTCTCCTTCTTCTGCTTCTTCTGATTCACCCTCCAGACCTCACCATCTCCTTCTCCTTCTTCTACTTCTTCTGATTCACCCTCCAGACTTCAGCTTCTCCTTCTCCTCCTTCTGCATCTTCTGATACACCCTCCAGACTTCACCTTCTCCTTCTCCTTCTTCTGCTTCTTCTGATTCACCCTCCAGACTTCACCTTCTCCTTCTCCTTCTTCTACTTTTTCTGATTCACCCTCCAGACTTCACCTTCTCCTTCTCCTTCTTCTGCTTCTTCTGATTCACCCTCCAGACCTCCCCATCTCCTTCTCCTTCTTCTGCTTCTTCAGCTTCACCCTCCAGACTTCACCTTCTCCATCTCTTTCTTCTGCTTCTTCTGATTCACCCTCCAGACTTCACCTTCTCCTTCTCCTTCTTCTGATTCTTCTGATTCACCTTCCAGACTTCACCATCTCCTTCTCCTTCTTCTGCTTCTTCTGATTCACCCTCCTGACTTCACCTTCTCCTTCTCCTTCTTCTACTTCTTCTGATTCAGCCTTCTGACTTCACCTTCTCCTTCTCCTTCTTCTGCTTCTTCTGATTCAAACTCCAGACTTCACCTTCTCCTTCTCCTTCGTCTGCTTCTTCTGATTCACCCTCCAGACTTCACCTTCTCCTTCTCCTTCTTCTGCTTCTTCTGATTCACCCTCCAGACTTCACCTTCTCCTTCTCCTTCTTCTGCTTCTTCTGATTCACCCTCCAGACCTCACCATCTCCTTCTCCTTCTTCTACTTCTTCTGATTCACCCTCCAGACTTCATCTTCTCCTTCTCCTTCTTCTGCTTCTTCTGAGTCACCCTCCAGACTTCACCTTCTCCTTCTCCTTCTTCTGCTTCTTCTGATTCACCCTCCAGACTTCACCTTCTCCTTCTCCTTCTTCTACTTTTTCTGATTCACCCTCCAGACTTCACCTTCTCCTTCTCCTTCTTCTGCTTCTTCTGATTCACCCTCCAGACCTCCCCATCTCCTTCTCCTTCTTCTGCTTCTTCAGCTTCACCCTCCAGACTTCACCTTCTCCTTCTCTTTCTTCTGCTTCTTCTGATTCACCCTCCAGACTTCACCTTCTCCTTCTCCTTCTTCTGATTCTTCTGATTCACCCTCCAGACTTCACCATCTCCTTCTCCTTCTTCTGCTTCTTCTGATTCACCCTCCTGACTTCACCTTCTCCTTCTCCTTCTTTTACTTGTTCTGATTCAGCCTCCTGACTTCACCTTCTCCTTCTCCTTCTTCTACTTCTTCTGCTTCACCCTCCAGACTTCACCTTCTCCTTCTTCTACTTCTTCTGACACACCCTCCACACTTCACCTTCACCTTCTCCTTCTTCTGCTTCTTCTGATTCACCCTCCAGACTTCACCTTCTCCTTCTCCTTCTTCTACTTCTTTTGATTCACCCTCCAGACTTCACCTTCTCCTTCTCCTTCTTCTACTTCTTCTGCTTCTCCCTCCAGACTTCACCTTCTCCTTCTCCTTCTTCTGCTTCTTCTGATTCACCCTCCAGACTTCACCTTCTCCTTCTCCTTCTTCTACTTCTTCTGATTCACCCTCCAGACTTCACCTTCTCCTTCTCCTTCTTCTGCTTCTTCTGATTCACCCTCCACACTTCACCTTCTCCTTCTCCTTCTTCTGCTTCTTCTGATTCACCCTCCAGACTTCGCCTTCTCCTTCTTCTTCTTCTACTTCTTCTGATTCACCCTCCAGACTTCACCGTCTCCTTCTCCTTCTACTTCTTCTGCTTCACCCTCCAGTCTTCACCTTCTCCTTCTCCTTCTTCTGCTTCTTCTGATTCACCCTCCAGACTTCACCTTCTCCTTCTCCTTCTTCTACGTCTTCTGATTCACCCTCCAGACTTCACCTTCTCCTTCTACTTCTTCTGCTTCTTCTGATTCACCCTCCAGACTTCACCTTCTCCTTCTCCTTCTTCTGCTTCTTCTGATTCACCCTCCAGACTTCACCTCCTCCTTCGCCTTCTTCTGCTTCTTCTGATTCACCCTCCAGACTTCACCTTCTCCTTCTCATTCTTCTGCTTCTTCTGATTCATCCTCCAGACTTCACCATCTCCTTCTCCTTCTTCTACTTCTTCTGATTCACCCTCCAGACTTCACCTCCTCCTTCTCCTTCGTCAACTTCTTTTGATTCACCCTCCAGACTACACCTTCTCCATCTCCTTCTTCTTCTTCTTCTTCTGATTCACCCTCCAGACTTCACCTTCTCCTTCTCCTTCTTCTGCTTCTTCTGATTCACCGTCCAGACTTCACCTTCTCCTTCTCCTTCTTCTACTTCTTCTGATTCACCCTCCAGACTTCACCTTCTCCTTCTCCTTCTTCTACTTCTTCTGATTCACCCTCCAGACTTCACCTTCTCCTTCTCCTTCTTCTACTTCTTCTGATTCACCCTCCTGACTTCACCATCTCCTTCTCCTTCTTCTGCTTCTTCTGCTTCACCCTCCAGACTTCACCTTCTCCTTCTCCTTCTTCTGCTTCTTCTGCTTCACCCTCCAGACTTCACCTTCTCCTTCTCCTTCTTCTGCTTCTTCTGCTTCACCCTTCTGACTTCACCTTCTCCTTCTCCTTCTTCTACTTCTACTGATTCACCCTCCAGACTTCACCTTCTCCTTCTCCTTCTTCTGCTTCAACCTCCAGACTTCACCTTCTTCTTCTCCTTCTTCTGCTTCTTCTGCTTCGCCCTCCAGACTTCACCTTCTCCTTCTACTTCTTCTGCTTCTTCTGCTTCACCCTCCAGACTTCACCTTCTCCTTCTTCTGCTTCATCTGCTTCAACCTCCTGACATCACCTTCTCCTTCTCCTTCTTCTACGTCCTCTGATTCACCCTCCAGACTTCACCTTCTCCTTCTCCTTCTTCTGCTTCACCCTCCAGACTTCACCTTCCCCTTCTCCTTCTTCTGCTTCTTCTGCTTCACCCTCCTGACTTCACCTTCTCCTTCTCCTTCTTCTACTTCTTCTGCTTCACCCCCCTGACTTCACCTTCTCTTTCTCCTTCTTCTGCTTCTTCTGATTCACCCTCCTAACTTCACCTTCTCCTTCTCCTTCTTCTGCTTCTTCTGATTCACCCTCCTGACTTCACCTTCTCCTTCTCCTTCTTCTGCTTCTTCTGATTCACCCTCCAGACTTCACCTTCTCCTTCTCCTTCTTCTGCTTCTTCTGATTCACCCTCCAGACTTCACCTTCTCCTTCTCCTTCTTCTGCTTCTTCTGATTCACCCTCCAGACTTCACCTTCTCCTTCTCCTTCTTCTGCTTCTTCTGATTCACCCTCCAGACCTCACCATCTCCTTCTCCTTCTTCTCCTTCTTCTGATTCACCCTCCAGACTTCATCTTCTCCTTCTCCTTCTTCTGCTTCTTCTGATTCACCCTCCAGACTTCAACTTCTCCTTCTCCTTCTTCTGCTTCTTCTGATTCACCCTCCAGACTTCACCTTCTCCTTCTTCTGCTTCTTCTGATTCACCCTCCAGACTTCACCTCCTCCTTCGCCTTCTTCTGCTTCTTCTGATGCACCTTCCAGACTTCACCTTCTCCTTCTCATTCTTCTGCTTCTTCTGATTCATCCTCCAGACTTCACCATCTCCTTCTCCTTCTTCTACTTCTTCTGATTCACCCTCCAGACTTCACCTTCTCCTTCTCCTTCTTCTGCTTCTTCTGATTCACCCTCCAGACTTCACCTCCTCCTTCTCCTTCGTCAACTTCTTTTGATTCACCCTCCAGACTACACCTTCTCCATCTCCTTCTTCTTCTTCTTCTTCTGATTCACCCTCCAGACTTCACCTTCTCCTTCTCCTTCTTCTGCTTCTTCTGATTCACCGTCCAGACTTCACCTTCTCCTTCTCCTTCTTCTACTTCTTCTGATTCACCCTCCAGACTTCACCTTCTCCTTCTCCTTCTTCTACTTCTTCTGATTCACCCTCCAGACTTCACCTTCTCCTTCTCCTTCTTCTACTTCTTCTGATTCACCCTCCTGACTTCACCATCTCCTTCTCCTTCTTCTGCTTCTTCTGCTTCACCCTCCAGACTTCACTTCTCCTTCTCCTTCTTCTGCTTCTTCTGCTTCACCCTCCAGACTTCACCTTCTCCTTCTCCTTCTTCTGCTTCTTCTGCTTCACCCTTCTGACTTCACCTTCTCCTTCTCCTTCTTCTACTTCTACTGATTCACCCTCCAGACTTCACCTTCTCCTTCTCCTTCTTCTGCTTCAGCCTCCAGACTTCACCTTCTTCTTCTCCTTCTTCTGCTTCTTCTGCTTCGCCCTCCAGACTTCACCTTCTCCTTCTCCTTCTTCTGCTTCATCTGCTTCAACCTCCTGACTTCACCTTCTCCTTCTCCTTCTTCTACGTCCTCTGATTCACCCTCCAGACTTCACCTTCTCCTTCTCCTTCTTCTGCTTCACCCTCCAGACTTCACCTTCTCCTTCTCCTTCTTCTGCTTCTTCTGCTTCACCCTCCTGACTTCACCTTCTCCTTCTCCTTCTTCTACTTCTTCTGCTTCACCCCCCTGACTTCACCTTCTCCTTCTCCTTCTTCTGCTTCTTCTGATTCACCCTCCTAACTTCACCTTCTCCTTCTCCTTCTTCTGCTTCTTCTGATTCACCCTCCTGACTTCACCTTCTCCTTCTCCTTCTTCTGCTTCTTTTGATTCACCCTCCAGACTTCACCTTCTCCTTCTCCTTCTTCTGCTTCTTCTGATTCACCCTCCAGACTTCACCTTCTCCTTCTCCTTCTTCTGCTTCTTCTGATTCACCCTCCAGACGTCACCTTCTCCTTCTACTTCTTCTGCTTCTTCTGATTCACCCTCCAGACCTCACCATCTCCTTCTCCTTCTTCTCCTTCTTCTGATTCACCCTCCAGACTTCATCTTCTCCTTCTCCTTCTTCTGCTTCTTCTGATTCACCCTCCAGACTTCACCTTCTCCTTCTCCTTCTTCTACTTCTTCTGATTCACCCTCCAGACTTCACCTTCTCCTTCTCCTTCTTCTGCTTCTTCTGATTCACCCTCCAGACTTCACCTTCTCCTTCTCCTTCTTCTGCTTCTTCTGATTCACCCTCCAGACTTCACCTTCTCCTTCTCCTTCTTCTGCTTCTTCTGATTCACCCTCCAGACCTCACCATCTCCTTCTCCTTCTTCTGCTTCTTCTGATTCACCCTCCAGACTTCAACTTCTCCTTCTCCTTCTTCTGCTTCTTCTGATTCACCCTCCAGACTTCACCTTCTCCTTCTCCTTCTTCTACTTCTTCTGATTCACCCTCCAGACTTCACCTTCTCCTTCTCCTTCTTCTGCTTCTTCTGATTCACCCTCCAGACCTCCCCATCTCCTTCTCCTTCTTCTGCTTCTTCGGCTTCACCCTCCAGACTTCACATTCTCCTTCTCTTTCTTCTGCTTCTTCTGATTCACCCTCCAGACTTCACCTTCTCCTTCTCCTTCTTCTGATTCTTCTGATTCACCCTCCAGACTTCACCATCTCCTTCTCCTTCTTCTGCTTCTTCTAATTCACCCTCCTGACTTCACCTTCTCCTTCTCCTTCTTCTACTTCTTCTGATTCAGCCTCCTGACTTCACCTTCTCCTTCTCCTTATTCTACTTCTTCTGCTTCACCCTCCAGACTTCACCTTCTCCTTCTCCTTCTTCTACTTCTTCTGATTCACCCTCCAGACTTCACTTTCTCCTTCTCCTTCTTCTGCTTCTTCTGATTCAACCTCCAGACTTCTCCTTCTCCTTCTCCTTATTCTGCTTCTTCTGATTCACCCTCCAGACTTCACCTTCTCCTTCTCCTTCTTCTGCTTCTTCTGATTCACCCTCCAGACTTTACCTTCTCCTTCTCCTTCTTCTGCTTCTTCTGATTCACCCTTCAGACTTCACCTTCTCCTTCTCCTTCTTCTGCTTCTTCTGATTCACCCTTCAGACTTCACCTTCTCCTTCTCCTTCTTCTGCTTCTTCTGATTCACCCTCCAGACCTCACCTTCTCCTTCTCCTTCTTCTACTTCTTCTGATTCACCCTCCAGACTTCATCTTCTCCTTCTCCTTCTTATGCTTCTTCTGATTCACCCTCCACACTTCACCTTCTCCTTCTCCTTCTTCTGCTTCTTCTGATTGACCCTCCAGACTTCGCCTTCTCCTTCTTCTTCTTCTACTTCTTCTGATTCACCCTCCAGACTTCACCGTCTCCTTCTCCTTCTTCCAATTCTTCTGATTCACCCTCCAGTCTTCACCTTCTCCTTCTCCTTCTTCTGCTTCTTCTGATTCACCCTCCAGACTTCACCTTCTCCATCTCCTTCTTCTGCTTCTTCTGATTCACCCTCCTGACTTCACCTTCTCCTTCTCCTTCTTCTGCTTCTTCTGATTCACCCTCCAGACTTCACCATCTCCTTCTCCTTCTTCTACTTCTTCTGATACACCCTCCAGACTACTCCTTCTCCTTCTACTTCTTCTGCTTCTTCTGATTCACCCTCCAGACTTCACCTTCTCCTTCTCCTTCTTCTGCTTCTTCTGATTCACCCTCCAGACTTCACCTTCTCCTTCTCCTTCTTCTGCTTCTTCTGATTCACCCTCCAGACCTTCCCATCTCCTTCTCCTTCTTCTGCTACTTCGGCTTCACCCTCCAGACTTCACCTTCTCCTTCTCTTTCTTCTGCTTCTTCTGATTCACCCTCCAGACTTCACCTTCTCCTTCTCCTTCTTCTGATTCTTCTGATTCACCCTCCATACTTCACCATCTCCTTCTCCTTCTTCTGCTTCTTCTGATTCACCCTCCTGACTTCACCTTCTCCTTCTCCTTCTTCTACTTCTTCTGATTCAGCCTCCTGACTTCACCTTCTCCTTCTCCTTCTTCTACTTCTTCTGCTTCACCCTCCAGACTTCACCTTCTCCTTCTCCTTCTTCTACTTCTTCTGATTCACCCTCCAGACTTCACTTTCTCCTTCTCCTTCTTCTGCTTCTTCTGATTCAACCTCCAGACTTCTCCTTCTCCTTCTCCTTATTCTGCTTCTTCTGATTCACCCTCCAGACTTCACCTTCTCCTTCTCCTTCTTCTGCTTCTTCTGATTCACCCTCCAGACTTCACCTTCTCCTTCTCCTTCTTCTGCTTCTTCTGATTCACCCTCCAGACTTCACCTTCTACTTCTCCTTCTTCTACTTCTTCTGATTCACCCTCCAGACTTCATCTTCTCCTTCTCCTTCTTCTGCTTCTTCTGATTCACCCTCCAGACTTCACCTTCTCCTTCTCCTTCTTCTGCTTCTTCTGATTCACCCTCCAGACTTCACCTTCTCCTTCTCCTTCTTCTGCTTCTTCTGATTCACCCTCCAGACTTCACCTTCTCCTTCTCCTTCTTCTGCTTCTTCTGATTCACCCTTCAGACTTCACCTTCTCCTTCTCCTTCTTCTGCTTCTTCTGATTCACCCTTCAGACTTCACCTTCTCCTTCTCCTTCTTCTGCTTCTTCTGATTCACCCTCCAGACCTCACCTTCTCCTTCTCCTTCTTCTACTTCTTCTGATTCACCCTCCAGACTTCACCTTCTCCTTCTCCTTCTTATGCTTCTTCTGATTCACCCTCCACACTTCACCTTCTCCTTCTCCTTCTTCTGCTTCTTCTGATTCACCCTCCAGACTTCGCCTTCTCCTTCTTCTTCTTCTACTTCTTCTGATTCACCCTCCAGACTTCACCGTCTCCTTCTCCTTCTTCCAATTCTTCTGATTCACTCTCCAGTCTTCACCTTCTCCTTCTCCTTCTTCTGCTTCTTCTGATTCACCCTCCAGACTTCACCTTCTCCTTCTCCTTCTTCTGCTTCTTCTGATTCACCCTCCAGACTTCACCATCTCCTTCTCCTTCTTCTACTTCTTCTGATTCACCCTCCAGACTTCACCTTCTCCTTCTACTTCTTCTGCTTCTTCTGATTCACCCTCCAGACTTCACCTTCTCCTTCTCCTTCTTCTGCTTCTTCTAATTCACCCTCCAGACTTCACCTCCTCCTTCTCCTTCTTCTGCTTCTTCTGATTCACCCTCCAGACTTCTCCTTCTCCTTCTTCTGCTTCTTCTGATTCACCCTCCAGACTTCGCCTTCTCCTTCTTCTTCTTCTGCTTCTTCTGATTCACCCTTCAGACTTAACCTTCTCCTTCTCCTTCTTCTACTTCTTCTGATTCACCCTCCAGACTTCATCTTCTTCTTCTCCTTCTTCTGCTTCTTCTGATTCACCCTCCAGACTTCAACTTCTCCTTCTCCTTCTTCTGCTTCTTCTGATTCACCCTCCAGACTTCACCTTCTCCTTCTCCTTTTTCTACTTCTTCTGATTCACCCTCCAGACTTCACCTTCTCCTTCTCCTTCTTCTGCTTCTCCTGATTCACCCTCCAGACCTCCCCATCTCCTTCTCCTTCTTCTGCTTCTTCGGCTTCACCCTCCAGACTTCACCTTCTCCTTCTCTTTCTTCTGCTTCTTCTGATTCACCCTCCAGACTTCACCTTCTCCTTCTCCTTCTTCTGATTCTTCTGATTCACCCTCCAGACTTCACCATCTCCTTCTCCTTCTTCTGCTTCTTCTGATTCACCCTCCTGACTTCACCTTCTCCTTCTCCTTCTTCTACTTCTTCTGATTCAGCCTCCTGACTTCACCTTCTCCTTCTCCTTCTTCTACTTCTTCTGCTTCACCCTCCAGACTTCACCTTCTCCTTCTCCTTCTTCTACTTCTTCTGATTCACCCTCCAGACTTCACTTTCTCCTTCTCCTTCTTCTGCTTCTTCTGATTCAACCTCCAGACTTCTCCTTCTCCTTCTCCTTATTCTGCTTCTTCTGATTCACCCTCCAGACTTCACCTTCTCCTTCTCCTTCTTCTGCTTCTTCTGATTCACCCTCCAGACTTCACCTTCTCCTTCTCCTTCTTCTGCTTCTTCTGATTCACCCTCCAGACTTCACCTTCTACTTCTCCTTCTTCTACTTCTTCTGATTCACCCTCCAGACTTCATCTTCTCCTTCTCCTTCTTCTGCTTCTTCTGATTCACCCTCCAGACTTCACCTTCTCCTTCTCCTTCTTCTGCTTCTTCTGATTCACCCTCCAGACTTCACCTTCTCCTTCTCCTTCTTCTGCTTCTTCTGATTCACCCTCCAGACTTCACCTTCTCCTTCTCCTTCTTCTGCTTCTTCTGATTCACCCTTCAGACTTCACCTTCTCCTTCTCCTTCTTCTGCTTCTTCTGATTCACCCTTCAGACTTCACCTTCTCCTTCTCCTTCTTCTGCTTCTTCTGATTCACCCTCCAGACCTCACCTTCTCCTTCTCCTTCTTCTACTTCTTCTGATTCACCCTCCAGACTTCATCTTCTCCTTCTCCTTCTTATGCTTCTTCTGATTCACCCTCCACACTTCACCTTCTCCTTCTCCTTCTTCTGCTTCTTCTGATTCACCCTCCAGACTTCGCCTTCTCCTTCTTCTTCTTCTACTTCTTCTGATTCACCCTCCAGACTTCACCGTCTCCTTCTCCTTCTTTCAATTCTTCTGATTCACTCTCCAGTCTTCACCTTCTCCTTCTCCTTCTTCTGCTTCTTCTGATTCACCCTCCAGACTTCACCTTCTCCATCTCCTTCTTCTGCTTCTTCTGATTCACCCTCCTGACTTCACCTTCTCCTTCTCCTTCTTCTGCTTCTTCTGATTCACCCTCCAGACTTCACCATCTCCTTCTCCTTCTTCTACTTCTTCTGATTCACCCTCCAGACTTCACCTTCTCCTTCTACTTCTTCTGCTTCTTCTGATTCACCCTCCAGACTTCACCTTCTCCTTCTCCTTCTTCTGCTTCTTCTGATTCACCCTCCAGACTTCACCTCCTCCTTCTCCTTCTTCTGCTTCTTCTGATACACCCTCCAGACTTCACCTTCTCCTTCTTCTGCTTCTTCTGATTCACCCTCCAGACTTCGCCTTCTCCTTCTTCTTCTTCTGCCTCTTCTGATTCACCCTTCAGACTTCACCTTCTCCTTCTCCTTCTTCTGCTTCTTCTGATTCACCCTTCAGACTTCACCTTCTCCTTCTCCTTCTTCTGCTTCTTCTGATTCACCCTTCAGACTTCACCTTCTCCTTCTCCTTCTTCTGCTTCTTCTGATTCACCCTCCAGACCTCACCTTCTCCTTCTCCTTCTTCTACTTCTTCTGATTCACCCTCCAGACTTCATCTTCTCCTTCTCCTTCTTATGCTTCTTCTGATTCACCCTCCACACTTCACCTTATCCTTATCCTTCTTCTGCTTCTTCTGATTCACCCTCCAGACTTCGCCTTCTCCTTCTTCTTCTTCTACTTCTTCTGATTCACCCTCCAGTCTTCACCGTCTCCTTCTCCTTCTTCTACTTCTTCTGATTCACCCTCCAGTCTTCACCTTTTCCTTTTCCTTCTTCTGCTTCTTCTGATTCACCCTCCAGAATTCACCTTCTCCATCTCCTTCTTCTGCTTCTTCTGATTCACCCTCCTGACTTCACCTTCTCCTTCTACTTCTTCTACTTCTTTTGATTCACCCTCCAGACTTCACCTTCTCCTTCTCCTTCTTCTGCTTCTTCTGCTTCACCCTCCAGACTTCACCTTCTCCTTCTCCTTCTTCTGCTTCTTCTGCTTCAACCTCCTGACTTCACCTTCTCCTTCTCCTTCTTCTACTTCTTCTGATTCACCCTCCAGACTTCACCTTCTCCTTCTCCTTCTTCTGCTTCTTCTGCTTCACCCTCCAATCTTCACCTTCTCCTTCTCCTTCTTCTGCTTCTTCTGCTGCGCCCTCCAGACTTCACCTTCTCCTTCTCCTTCTTCTGCTTCTTCTGCTTTACCCTCCTGACTTCACCTTCTCCTTCTCCTTCTTCTACTTCTTCTGCTTCACCCCCCTGACTTCACCGTCTCCTTCTCCTTCTTCTGCTTCTTCTGATTCACCCTCCAGACTTCACCTTCTCCTTCTCTTTCGTCTGCTTCTTCTGATTCACCCTCCAGACTTCACCTTCTCCTTCTCCTTCTTCTGCTTCTTCTGATTCACCCTCCAGACTTCACCTTCTCCTTCTCCTTCTTCTGCTTCTTCTGATTCACCCTCCAGACCTCACCATCTCCTTCTCCTTCTTCTACTTCTTCTGATTCAGCCTCCAGACTTCATCTTCTCCTTCTCCTTCTTCTGCTTCTTCTGATTCACCCTCCAGACTTCAACTTCTCCTTCTCCTTCTTCTGCTTCTTCTGATTCACCCTCCAGACTTCACCTTCTCCTTCTCCTTCTTCTACTTCTTCTGATTCACCCTCCAGACTTCACCTTCTCCTTCTCCTTCTTCTGCTTCTTCTGATTCACCCTCCAGACCTCCCCATCTCCTTCTCCTTCTTCTGCTTCTTCAGCTTCACCCTCCAGACTTCACCTTCTCCTTCTCTTTCTTCTGCTTCTTCTGATTCACCCTCCAGACTTCACCTTCTCCTTCTCCTTCTTCTGATTCTTCTGATTCACCCTCCAGACTTCACCATCTCCTTCTCCTTCTTCTACTTCTTCTGCTTCACCCTCCAGACTTCACCTTCTCCTTCTCCTTCTTCTACTTCTTCTGACTCACCCTCCACACTTCACCTTCTCCTTCTCCTTCTTCTGCTTCTTCTGATTCACCCTCCAGACTTCACCTTCTCCTTCTCCTTCTTCTGCTTCTTCTGATTCACCCTCCAGACTTCACCTTCTCCTTCTCCTTCTTCTGCTTCTTCTGATTCACCCTCCAGACCTCACCATCTCCTTCTCCTTCTTCTACTTCTTCTGCTTCTCCCTCCAGACTTCACCTTCTCCTTCTCCTTCTTCTGCTTCTTCTGATTCACCCTCCAGACTTCACCTTCTCCTTCTCCTTCTTCTACTTCTTCTGATTCACCCTCCAGACTCCACCTTCTCCTTCTCCTTCTTCTGCTTCTTCTGATTCACCCTCCAGACTTCATCTTCTCCTTCTCCTTCTTCTGCTTCTTCTGATTCACCCTCCACACTTCACCTTCTCCTTCTCCATCTTCTGCTTCTTCTGATTCACCCTCCAGACTTCGCCTTCTCCTTCTTCTTCTTCTACTTCTTCTGATTCACCCTCCAGACTTCACCGTCTCCTTCTCCTTCTACTTCTTCTGCTTCACCCTCCAGTCTTCACCTTCTCCTTCTCCTTCTTCTGCTTCTTCTGATTCACCCTCCAGACTTCACCTTCTCCTTCTCCTTCTTCTACTTCTTCTGATTCACCCTCCAGACTTCACCTTCTCCTTCTACATCTTCTGCTTCTTCTGATTCACCCTCCAGACTTCACCTTCTCCTTCTCCTTCTTCTGCTTCTTCTGATTCACCCTCCAGACTTCACCTCCTCCTTCTCCTTCTTCTGCTTCTTCTGATTCACCCTCCAGACTTCACCTTCTCCTTCTCATTCTTCTGCTTCTTCTGATTCATCCTCCAGACTTCACCATCTCCTTCTCCTTCTTCTACTTCTTCTGATTCACCCTCCAGACTTCACCTTCTCCTTCTGCTTCTTCTGCTTCTTCTGATTCACCCTCCAGACTTCACCTCCTCCTTCTCCTTCGTCAACTTCTTTTGATTCACCCTCCAGACTACACCTTCTCCTTCTCCTTCTTCTTCTTCTTCTTCTGATTCACCCTCCAGACTTCACCTTCCCCTTCTCCTTCTTCTGCTTTTTCTGATTCACCCTCCAGACTTCACCTTCTCCTTCTCCTTCTTCTACTTCTTCTGATTCACCCTCCAGACTTCACCTTCTCCTTCTCCTTCTTCTACTTCTTCTGATTCATCCTCCAGACTTCACCTTCTCCTTCTCCTTCTTCTACTTCTTCTGATTCACCCTCCTGACTTCACCATCTCCTTCTCCTTCTTCTGCTTCTTCTGCTTCACCCTCCAGACTTCACCTTCTCCTTCTCCTTCTTCTGCTTCTACTGATTCACCCTCCAGACTTCACCTTCTCCTTCTCCTTCTTCTGCTTCTTCTGCTTCACCCTCCAGACTTCACCTTCTCCTTCTCCTTCTTCTGCTTCATCTGCTTCAACCTCCTGACTTCACCTTCTCCTTCTCCTTCTTCTACTTCTTCTGATTCACCCTCCAGACTTCACCTTCTCCTTCTCCTTCTTCTGCTTCTTCTGATTCACCCTCCTAACTTCACTTTCTCCTTCTCCTTCTTCTGCTTCTTCTGATTCACCCTCCTGACTTCACCTTCTCCTTCTCCTTCTTCTGCTTCTTTTGATTCACCCTCCAGACTTCACCTTCTCCTTCTCCTTCTTCTGCTTCTTCTGATTCACCCTCCAGACTTCACCTTCTCCTTCTCCTTCTTCTGCTTCTTCTGATTCACCCTCCAGACTTCACCTTCTCCTTCTCCTTCTTCTGCTTCTTCCGATTCACCCTCCAGACCTCACCATCTCCTTCTCCTTCTTCTACTTCTTCTGATTCATCCTCCAGACTTCACCTTCTCCTTCTCCTTCTTCTACTTCTTCTGATTCACCCTCCTGACTTCACCATCTCCTTCTCCTTCTTCTGCTTCTTCTGCTTCACCCTCCAGACTTCACCTTCTCCTTCTCCTTCTTCTGCTTCTACTGATTCACCCTCCAGACTTCACCTTCTCCTTCTCCTTCTTCTGCTTCTTCTGCTTCACCCTCCAGACTTCACCTTCTCCTTCTCCTTCTTCTGCTTCATCTGCTTCAACCTCCTGACTTCACCTTCTCCTTCTCCTTCTTCTACTTCTTCTGATTCACCCTCCAGACTTCACCTTCTCCTTCTCCTTCTTCTGCTTCTTCTGATTCACCCTCCTAACTTCACTTTCTCCTTCTCCTTCTTCTGCTTCTTCTGATTCACCCTCCTGACTTCACCTTCTCCTTCTCCTTCTTCTGCTTCTTTTGATTCACCCTCCAGACTTCACCTTCTCCTTCTCCTTCTTCTGCTTCTTCTGATTCACCCTCCAGACTTCACCTTCTCCTTCTCCTTCTTCTGCTTCTTCTGATTCACCCTCCAGACTTCACCTTCTCCTTCTCCTTCTTCTGCTTCTTCTGATTCACCCTCCAGACCTCACCATCTCCTTCTCCTTCCTCTACTTCTTCTGATTCACCCTCCAGACATCATCTTCTCCTTCTCCTTCTTCTGCTTCTTCTGATTCACCCTCCAGACTTCAACTTCTCCTTCTCCTTCTTCTGCTTCTTCTGATTCACCCTCCAGACTTCACCTTCTCCTTCTCCTTCTTCTACTTCTTCTGATTCACCCTCCAGACTTCACCTTCTCCTTCTCCTTCTTCTGCTTCTTCTGATTCACCCTCCAGACCTCCCCATCTCCTTCTCCTTCTTCTGCTTCTTCAGCTTCACCCTCCAGACTTCACCTTCTCCTTCTCTTTCTTCTGCTTCTTCTGATTCACCCTCCAGACTTCACCTTCTCCTTCTCATTCTTCTGATTCTTCTGATTCACCCTCCAGACTTCACCATCTCCTTCTCCTTCTTCTGCTTCTTCTGATTCACCCTCCTGACTTCACCTTCTCCTTCTCCTTCTTCTACTTCTTCTGATTCACCCTCCAGACTTCACCTTCTCCTTCTCCTTCTTTTGCTTCTTCTGATTCACCCTCCAGACTTCACCTTCTCCTTCTCCTTCTTCTGCTTCTTCTGATTCACCCTCCAGACTTCACCTTCTCCTTCTCCTTCTTCTGCTTCTTCTGATTCACCCTCCAGACTTCACCTTCTCCTTCTCCTTCTTCTGCTTCTTCTGATTCACCCTCCAGACCTCACCATCTCCTTCTCCTTCTTCTGCTTCTTCTGATTCACCCTCCAGACTTCAACTTCTCCTTCTCCTTCTTCTGCTTCTTCTGATTCACCCTCCAGACTTCACCTTCTCCTTCTCCTTCTTCTACTTCTTCTGATTCACCCTCCAGACTTCACCTTCTCCTTCTCCTTCTTCTACTTCTTCTGATTCACCCTCCAGACCTCCCCATCTCCTTCTCCTTCTTCTGCTTCTTCGGCTTCACCCTCCAGACTTCACCTTCTCCTTCTCTTTCTTCTGCTTCTTCTGATTCACCCTCCAGACTTCACCTTCTCCTTCTCCTTCTTCTGATTCTTCTGATTCACCCTCCAGACTTCACCATCTCCTTCTCCTTCTTCTGCTTCTTCTGATTCACCCTCCTGACTTCACCTTCTCCTTCTCCTTCTTCTACTTCTTCTGATTCAGCCTCCTGACTTCACCTTCTCCTTCTCCTTATTCTACTTCTTCTGCTTCACCCTCCAGACTTCACCTTCTCCTTCTCCTTCTTCTACTTCTTCTGATTCACCCTCCAGACTTCACTTTCTCCTTCTCCTTCTTCTGCTTCTTCTGATTCAACCTCCAGACTTCTCCTTCTCCTTCTCCTTATTCTGCTTCTTCTGATTCACCCTCCAGACTTCACCTTCTCCTTCTCCTTCTTCTGCTTCTTCTGATTCACCCTCCAGACTTTACCTTCTCCTTCTCCTTCTTCTGCTTCTTCTGATTCACCCTTCAGACTTCACCTTCTCCTTCTCCTTCTTCTGCTTCTTCTGATTCACCCTTCAGACTTCACCTTCTCCTTCTCCTTCTTCTGCTTCTTCTGATTCACCCTCCAGACCTCACCTTCTCCTTCTCCTTCTTCTACTTCTTCTGATTCACCCTCCAGACTTCATCTTCTCCTTCTCCTTCTTATGCTTCTTCTGATTCACCCTCCACACTTCACCTTCTCCTTCTCCTTCTTCTGCTTCTTCTGATTGACCCTCCAGACTTCGCCTTCTCCTTCTTCTTCTTCTACTTCTTCTGATTCACCCTCCAGACTTCACCGTCTCCTTCTCCTTCTTCCAATTCTTCTGATTCACCCTCCAGTCTTCACTTTCTCCTTCTCCTTCTTCTGCTTCTTCTGATTCACCCTCCAGACTTCACCTTCTCCATCTCCTTCTTCTGCTTCTTCTGATTCACCCTCCTGACTTCACCTTCTCCTTCTCCTTCTTCTGCTTCTTCTGATTCACCCTCCAGACTTCACCATCTCCTTCTCCTTCTTCTACTTCTTCTGATACACCCTCCAGACTACTCCTTCTCCTTCTACTTCTTCTGCTTCTTCTGATTCACCCTCCAGACTTCACCTTCTCCTTCTCCTTCTTCTGCTTCTTCTGATTCACCCTCCAGACTTCACCTTCTCCTTCTCCTTCTTCTGCTTCTTCTGATTCACCCTCCAGACCTCACCATCTCCTTCTCCTTCTTCTACTTCTTCTGATTCACCCTCCAGAGTTCATCTTCTCCTTCTCCTTCTTCTGCTTCTTCTGATTCACCCTCCAGACTTCAACTTCTCCTTCTCCTTCTTCTGCTTCTTCTGATTCACCCTCCAGACTTCACCTTCTCCTTCTCCTTCTTCTACTTCTTCTGATTCACCCTCCAGACTTCACCTTCTCCTTCTCCTTCTTCTGCTTCTTCTGATTCACCCTCCAGACCTTCCCATCTCCTTCTCCTTCTTCTGCTACTTCGGCTTCACCCTCCAGACTTCACCTGCTCCTTCTCTTTCTTCTGCTTCTTCTGATTCACCCTCCAGACTTCACCTTCTCCTTCTCCTTCTTCTGATTCTTCTGATTCACCCTCCATACTTCACCATCTCCTTCTCCTTCTTCTGCTTCTTCTGAATCACCCTCCTGACTTCACCTTCTCCTTCTCCTTCTTCTACTTCTTCTGATTCAGCCTCCTGACTTCACCTTCTCCTTCTCCTTCTTCTACTTCTTCTGCTTCACCCTCCAGACTTCACCTTCTCCTTCTCCTTCTTCTACTTCTTCTGATTCACCCTCCAGACTTCACTTTCTCCTTCTCCTTCTTCTGCTTCTTCTGATTCAACCTCCAGACTTCTCCTTCTCCTTCTCCTTATTCTGCTTCTTCTGATTCTCCCTCCAGACTTCACCTTCTCCTTCTCCTTCTTCTGCTTCTTCTGATTCACCCTCCAGACTTCACCTTCTCCTTCTCCTTCTTCTGCTTCTTCTGATTCACCCTCCAGACTTCACCTTCTACTTCTCCTTCTTCTACTTCTTCTGATTCACCCTCCAGACTTCATCTTCTCCTTCTCCTTCTTCTGCTTCTTCTGATTCACCCTCCAGACTTCACCTTCTCCTTCTCCTTCTTCTGCTTCTTCTGATTCACCCTCCAGACTTCACCTTCTCCTTCTCCTTCTTCTGCTTCTTCTGATTCACCCTCCAGACTTCACCTTCTCCTTCTCCTTCTTCTGCTTCTTCTGATTCACCCTTCAGACTTCACCTTCTCCTTCTCCTTCTTCTGCTTCTTCTGATTCACCCTTCAGACTTCACCTTCTCCTTCTCCTTCTTCTGCTTCTTCTGATTCACCCTCCAGACCTCACCTTCTCCTTCTCCTTCTTCTACTTCTTCTGATTCACCCTCCAGACTTCACCTTCTCCTTCTCCTTCTTATGCTTCTTCTGATTCACCCTCCACACTTCACCTTCTCCTTCTCCTTCTTCTGCTTCTTCTGATTCACCCTCCAGACTTCGCCTTCTCCTTCTTCTTCTTCTACTTCTTCTGATTCACCCTCCAGACTTCACCGTCTCCTTCTCCTTCTTCCAATTCTTCTGATTCACTCTCCAGTCTTCACCTTCTCCTTCTCCTTCTTCTGCTTCTTCTGATTCACCCTCCAGACTTCACCTTCTCCTTCTCCTTCTTCTGCTTCTTCTGATTCACCCTCCAGACTTCACCATCTCCTTCTCCTTCTTCTACTTCTTCTGATTCACCCTCCAGACTTCACCTTCTCCTTCTACTTCTTCTGCTTCTTCTGATTCACCCTCCAGACTTCACCTTCTCCTTCTCCTTCTTCTGCTTCTTCTAATTCACCCTCCAGACTTCACCTCCTCCTTCTCCTTCTTCTGCTTCTTCTGATTCACCCTCCAGACTTCACCTTCTCCTTCTTCTGCTTCTTCTGATTCACCCTCCAGACTTCTCCTTCTCCTTCTTCTTCTTCTGCTTCTTCTGATTCACCCTTCAGACTTCACCTTCTCCTTCTCCTTCTTCTACTTCTTCTGATTCACCCTCCAGACTTCATCTTCTTCTTCTCCTTCTTCTGCTTCTTCTGATTCACCCTCCAGACTTCAACTTCTCCTTCTCCTTCTTCTGCTTCTTCTGATTCACCCTCCAGACTTCACCTTCTCCTTCTCCTTTTTCTACTTCTTCTGATTCACCCTCCAGACTTCACCTTCTCCTTCTCCTTCTTCTGCTTCTTCTGATTCACCCTCCAGACCTCCCCATCTCCTTCTCCTTCTTCTGCTTCTTCGGCTTCACCCTCCAGACTTCACCTTCTCCTTCTCTTTCTTCTGCTTCTTCTGATTCACCCTCCAGACTTCACCTTCTCCTTCTCCTTCTTCTGATTCTTCTGATTCACCCTCCAGACTTCACCTTCTCCTTCTCCTTCTTCTACTTCTTCTGCTTCACCCTCCAGACTTCACCTTCTCCTTCTCCTTCTTCTACTTCTTCTGATTCACCCTCCAGACTTCACTTTCTCCTTCTCCTTCTTCTGCTTCTTCTGATTCACCCTCCAGACTTCACCTTCTCCTTCTCCTTCTTCTGCTTCTTCTGATTCACCCTCCAGACTTCACCTTCTACTTCTCCTTCTTCTACATCTTCTGATTCACCCTCCAGACTTCATCTTCTCCTTCTCCTTCTTCTGCTTCTTCTGATTCACCCTCCAGACTTCACCTTCTCCTTCTCCTTCTTCTGCTTCTTCTGATTCACCCTCCAGACTTCACCTTCTCCTTCTCCTTCTTCTGCTTCTTCTGATTCACCCTCCAGACTTCACCTTCTCCTTCTCCTTCTTCTGCTTCTTCTGATTCACCCTTCAGACTTCACCTTCTCCTTCTCCTTCTTCTGCTTCTTCTGATTCACCCTTCAGACTTCACCTTCTCCTTCTCCTTCTTCTGCTTCTTCTGATTCACCCTCCAGACCTCACCTTCTCCTTCTCCTTCTTCTACTTCTTCTGATTCACCCTCCAGACTTCATCTTCTCCTTCTCCTTCTTATGCTTCTTCTGATTCACCCTCCACACTTCACCTTCCCCTTCTCCTTCTTCTGCTTCTTCTGATTCACCCTCCAGACTTCGCCTTCTCCTTCTTCTTCTTCTACTTCTTCTGATTCACCCTCCAGACTTCACCGTCTCCTTCTCCTTCTTCCAATTCTTCTGATTCACTCTCCAGTCTTCACCTTCTCCTTCTCCTTCTTCTGCTTCTTGTGATTCACCCTCCAGACTTCACCTTCTCCATCTCCTTCTTCTGCTTCTTCTGATTCACCCTCCTGACTTCACCTTCTCCTTCTCCTTCTTCTGCTTCTTCTGATTCACCCTCCAGACTTCACCATCTCCTTCTCCTTCTTCTACTTCTTCTGATTCACCCTCCAGACTTCACCTTCTCCTTCTACTTCTTCTGCTTCTTCTGATTCACCCTCCAGACTTCACCTTCTCCTTCTCCTTCTTCTGCTTCTTCTGATTCACCCTCCAGACTTCACCTCCTCCTTCTCCTTCTTCTGCTTCTTCTGATACACCCTCCAGACTTCACCTTCTCCTTCTTCTGCTTCTTCTGATTCACCCTCCAGACTTCGCCTTCTCCTTCTTCTTCTTCTGCCTCTTCTGATTCACCCTTCAGACTTCACCTTCTCCTTCTCCTTCTTCTGCTTCTTCTGATACACCCTTCAGACTTCACCTTCTCCTTCTCCTTCTTCTGCTTCTTCTGATTCACCCTTCAGACTTCACCTTCTCCTTCTCCTTCTTCTGCTTCTTCTGATTCACCCTCCAGACCTCACCTTCTCCTTCTCCTTCTTCTACTTCTTCTGATTCACCCTCCAGACTTCATCTTCTCCTTCTCCTTCTTATGCTTCTTCTGATTCACCCTCCACACTTCACCTTATCCTTATCCTTCTTCTGCTTCTTCTGATTCACCCTCCAGACTTCGCCTTCTCCTTCTTCTTCTTCTACTTCTTCTGATTCACCCTCCAGTCTTCACCGTCTCCTTCTCCTTCTTCTACTTCTTCTGATTCACCCTCCAGTCTTCACCTTTTCCTTTTCCTTCTTCTGCTTCTTCTGATTCACTCTCCAGAATTCACCTTCTGCATCTCCTTCTTCTGCTTCTTCTGATTCACCCTCCTGACTTCACCTTCTCCTTCTACTTCTTCTACTTCTTTTGATTCACCCTCCAGACTTCACCTTCTCCTTCTCCTTCTTCTGCTTCTTCTGCTTCACCCTCCAGACTTCACCTTCTCCTTCTCCTTCTTCTGCTTCTTCTGCTTCAACCTCCTGACTTCACCTTCTCCTTCTCCTTCTTCTACTTCTTCTGATTCACCCTCCAGACTTCACCTTCTCCTTCTCCTTCTTCTGCTTCTTCTGATTCACCCTCCAGACCTCCCCATCTCCTTCTCCTTCTTCTGCTTCTTCGGCTTCACCCTCCAGACTTCACCTTCTCCTTCTCTTTCTTCTGCTTCTTCTGATTCACCCTCCAGACTTCACCTTCTCCTTCTCCTTCTTCTGATTCTTCTGATTCACCCTCCAGACTTCACCTTCTCCTTCTCCTTCTTCTACTTCTTCTGCTTCACCCTCCAGACTTCACCTTCTCCTTCTCCTTCTTCTACTTCTTCTGATTCACCCTCCAGACTTCACTTTCTCCTTCTCCTTCTTCTGCTTCTTCTGATTCACCCTCCAGACTTCACCTTCTCCTTCTCCTTCTTCTGCTTCTTCTGATTCACCCTCCAGACTTCACCTTCTACTTCTCCTTCTTCTACTTCTTCTGATTCACCCTCCAGACTTCATCTTCTCCTTCTCCTTCTTCTGCTTCTTCTGATTCACCCTCCAGACTTCACCTTCTCCTTCTCCTTCTTCTGCTTCTTCTGATTCACCCTCCAGACTTCACCTTCTCCTTCTCCTTCTTCTGCTTCTTCTGATTCACCCTCCAGACTTCACCTTCTCCTTCTCCTTCTTCTGCTTCTTCTGATTCACCCTTCAGACTTCACCTTCTCCTTCTCCTTCTTCTGCTTCTTCTGATTCACCCTTCAGACTTCACCTTCTCCTTCTCCTTCTTCTGCTTCTTCTGATTCACCCTCCAGACCTCACCTTCTCCTTCTCCTTCTTCTACTTCTTCTGATTCACCCTCCAGACTTCATCTTCTCCTTCTCCTTCTTATGCTTCTTCTGATTCACCCTCCACACTTCACCTTCTCCTTCTCCTTCTTCTGCTTCTTCTGATTCACCCTCCAGACTTCGCCTTCTCCTTCTTCTTCTTCTACTTCTTCTGATTCACCCTCCAGACTTCACCGTCTCCTTCTCCTTCTTCCAATTCTTCTGATTCACTCTCCAGTCTTCACCTTCTCCTTCTCCTTCTTCTGCTTCTTCTGATTCACCCTCCAGACTTCACCTTCTCCATCTCCTTCTTCTGCTTCTTCTGATTCACCCTCCTGACTTCACCTTCTCCTTCTCCTTCTTCTGCTTCTTCTGATTCACCCTCCAGACTTCACCATCTCCTTCTCCTTCTTCTACTTCTTCTGATTCACCCTCCAGACTTCACCTTCTCCTTCTACTTCTTCTGCTTCTTCTGATTCACCCTCCAGACTTCACCTTCTCCTTCTCCTTCTTCTGCTTCTTCTGATTCACCCTCCAGACTTCACCTCCTCCTTCTCCTTCTTCTGCTTCTTCTGATACACCCTCCAGACTTCACCTTCTCCTTCTTCTGCTTCTTCTGATTCACCCTCCAGACTTCGCCTTCTCCTTCTTCTTCTTCTGCCTCTTCTGATTCACCCTTCAGACTTCACCTTCTCCTTCTCCTTCTTCTGCTTCTTCTGATACACCCTTCAGACTTCACCTTCTCCTTCTCCTTCTTCTGCTTCTTCTGATTCACCCTTCAGACTTCACCTTCTCCTTCTCCTTCTTCTGCTTCTTCTGATTCACCCTCCAGACCTCACCTTCTCCTTCTCCTTCTTCTACTTCTTCTGATTCACCCTCCAGACTTCATCTTCTCCTTCTCCTTCTTATGCTTCTTCTGATTCACCCTCCACACTTCACCTTATCCTTATCCTTCTTCTGCTTCTTCTGATTCACCCTCCAGACTTCGCCTTCTCCTTCTTCTTCTTCTACTTCTTCTGATTCACCCTCCAGTCTTCACCGTCTCCTTCTCCTTCTTCTACTTCTTCTGATTCACCCTCCAGTCTTCACCTTTTCCTTTTCCTTCTTCTGCTTCTTCTGATTCACTCTCCAGAATTCACCTTCTGCATCTCCTTCTTCTGCTTCTTCTGATTCACCCTCCTGACTTCACCTTCTCCTTCTACTTCTTCTACTTCTTTTGATTCACCCTCCAGACTTCACCTTCTCCTTCTCCTTCTTCTGCTTCTTCTGCTTCACCCTCCAGACTTCACCTTCTCCTTCTCCTTCTTCTGCTTCTTCTGCTTCAACCTCCTGACTTCACCTTCTCCTTCTCCTTCTTCTACTTCTTCTGATTCACCCTCCAGACTTCACCTTCTCCTTCTCCTTCTTCTGCTTCTTCTGCTTCACCCTCCAATCTTCACCTTCTCCTTCTCCTTCTTCTGCTTCTTCTGCTGCGCCCTCCAGACTTCACCTTCTCCTTCTCCTGCTTCTGCTTCTTCTGCTTTACCCTCCTGACTTCACCTTCTCCTTCTCCTTCTTCTACTTCTTCTGCTTCACCCCCCTGACTTCACCGTCTCCTTCTCCTTCTTCTGCTTCTTCTGATTCACCCTCCAGACTTCACCTTCTCCTTCTCCTTCGTCTGCTTCTTCTGATTCACCCTCCAGACTTCACCTTCTCCTTCTCCTTCTTCTGCTTCTTCTGATTCACCCTCCAGACTTCACCTTCTCCTTCTCCTTCTTCTGCTTCTTCTGATTCACCCTCCAGACCTCACCATCTCCTTCTCCTTCTTCTACTTCTTCTGATTCAGCCTCCAGAATTCATCTTCTCCTTCTCCTTCTTCTGCTTCTTCTGATTCACCCTCCAGACTTCAACTTCTCCTTCTCCTTCTTCTGCTTCTTCTGATTCACCCTCCAGACTTCACCTTCTCCTTCTCCTTCTTCTACTTCTTCTGATTCGCCCTCCAGACTTCACCTTCTCCTTCTCCTTCTTCTGCTTCTTCTGATTCACCCTCCAGACCTCCCCATCTCCTTCTCCTTCTTCTGCTTCTTCAGCTTCACCCTCCAGACTTCACCTTCTCCTTCTCTTTCTTCTGCTTCTTCTGATTCACCCTCCAGACTTCACCTTCTCCTTCTCCTTCTTCTGATTCTTCTGATTCACCCTCCAGACTTCACCATCTCCTTCTCCTTCTTCTACTTCTTCTGCTTCACCCTCCAGACTTCACCTTCTCCTTCTCCTTCTTCTACTTCTTCTGACTCACCCTCCACACTTCACCTTCTCCTTCTCCTTCTTCTGCTTCTTCTGATTCACCCTCCAGACTTCACCTTCTCCTTCTCCTTCTTCTACTTCTTTTTATTCACCCTCCAGACTTCACCTTCTCCTTCTCCTTCTTCTACTTCTTCTGATTCTCCCTCCAGACTTCACCTTCTCCTTCTCCTTCTTCTGCTTCTTCTGATTCACCCTCCAGACTTCACCTTCTCCTTCTCCTTCTTCTACTTCTTCTGATTCACCCTCCAGACTCCACCTTCTCCTTCTCCTTCTTCTGCTTCTTCTGATTCACCCTCCAGACTTCATCTTCTCCTTCTCCTTCTTCTGCTTCTTCTGATTCACCCTCCACACTTCACCTTCTCCTTCTCCTTCTTCTGCTTCTTCTGATTCACCCTCCAGACTTCGCCTTCTCCTTCTTCTTCTTCTACTTCTTCTGATTCACCCTCCAGACTTCACCGTCTCCTTCTCCTTCTACTTCTTCTGCTTCACCCTCCAGTCTTCACCTTCTCCTTCTCCTTCTTCTGCTTCTTCTGATTCACCCTCCAGACTTCACCTTCTCCTTCTCCTTCTTCTACTTCTTCTGATTCACCCTCCAGACTTCACCTTCTCCTTCTACTTCTTCTGCTTCTTCTGATTCACCCTCCAGACTTCACCTTCTCCTTCTCCTTCTTCTGCTTCTTCTGATTCACCCTCCAGACTTCACCTCCTCCTTCTCCTTCTTCTGCTTCTTCTGATTCACCCTCCAGACTTCACCTTCTCCTTCTCATTCTTCTGCTTCTTCTGATTCATCCTCCAGACTTCACCATCTCCTTCTCCTTCTTCTACTTCTTCTGATTCACCCTCCAGACTTCACCTTCTCCTTCTGCTTCTTCTGCTTCTTCTGATTCACCCTCCAGACTTCACCTCCTCCTTCTCCTTCGTCAACTTCTTTTGATTCACCCTCCAGACTACACCTTCTCCTTCTCCTTCTTCTTCTTCTTCTTCTGATTCACCCTCCAGACTTCACCTTCTCCTTCTCCTTCTTCTGCTTTTTCTGATTCACCCTCCAGACTTCACCTTCTCCTTCTCCTTCTTCTACTTCTTCTGATTCACCCTCCAGACTTCACCTTCTCCTTCTCCTTCTTCTACTTCTTCTGATTCATCCTCCAGACTTCACCTTCTCCTTCTCCTTCTTCTACTTCTTCTGATTCACCCTCCTGACTTCACCATCTCCTTCTCCTTCTTCTGCTTCTTCTGCTTCACCCTCCAGACTTCACCTTCTCCTTCTCCTTCTTCTGCTTCTACTGATTCACCCTCCAGACTTCACCTTCTCCTTCTCCTTCTTCTGCTTCTTCTGCTTCACCCTCCAGACTTCACCTTCCCCTTCTCCTTCTTCTGCTTCATCTGCTTCAACCTCCTGACTTCACCTTCTCCTTCTCCTTCTTCTACTTCTTCTGATTCACCTTCCAGACTTCACCTTCTCCTTCTCCTTCTTCTGCTTCTTCTGATTCACCCTCCTAACTTCACTTTCTCCTTCTCCTTCTTCTGCTTCTTCTGATTCACCCTCCTGACTTCACCTTCTCCTTCTCCTTCTTCTGCTTCTTTTGATTCACCCTCCAGACTTCACCTTCTCCTTCTCCTTCTTCTGCTTCTTCTGATTCACCCTCCAGACTTCACCTTCTCCTTCTCCTTCTTCTGCTTCTTCTGATTCACCCTCCAGACTTCACCTTCTCCTTCTCCTTCTTCTGCTTCTTCTGATTCACCCTCCAGACCTCACCATCTCCTTCTCCTTCCTCTACTTCTTCTGATTCACCCTCCAGACTTCATCTTCTCCTTCTCCTTCTTCTGCTTCTTCTGATTCACCCTCCAGACTTCAACTTCTCCTTCTCCTTCTTCTGCTTCTTCTGATTCACCCTCCAGACTTCACCTTCTCCTTCTCCTTCTTCTACTTCTTCTGATTCACCCTCCAGACTTCACCTTCTCCTTCTCCTTCTTCTGCTTCTTCTGATTCACCCTCCAGACCTCCCCATCTCCTTCTCCTTCTTCTGCTTCTTCAGCTTCACCCTCCAGACTTCACCTTCTCCTTCTCTTTCTTCTGCTTCTTCTGATTCACCCTCCAGACTTCACCTTCTCCTTCTCATTCTTCTGATTCTTCTGATTCACCCTCCAGACTTCACCATCTCCTTCTCCTTCTTCTGCTTCTTCTGATTCACCCTCCTGACTTCACCTTCTCCTTCTCCTTCTTCTACTTCTTCTGATTCAGCCTCCTGACTTCACCTTCTCCTTCTCCTTCTTCTACTTCTTCTGCTTCACCCTCCAGACTTCACCTTCTCCTTCTCCTTCTTCTACTTCTTCTGATTCACCCTCCAGACTTCACTTTCTCCTTCTCCTTCTTCTGCTTCTTCTGATTCAACCTCCAGACTTCTCCTTCTCCTTCTCCTTATTCTGCTTCTTCTGATTCACCCTCCAAACTTCACCTTCTCCTTCTCCTTCTTCTGCTTCTTCTGATTCACCCTCCAGACTTCACCTTCTCCTTCTCCTTCTTCTGCTTCTTCTGATTCACCCTCCTGACTTCACCATCTCCTTCTCCTTCTTCTGCTTCTTCTGCTTCACCCTCCAGACTTCACCTTCTCCTTCTCCTTCTTCTGCTTCTACTGATTTACCCTCCAGACTTCACCTTCTCCTTCTCCTTCTTCTGCTTCTTCTGCTTCACCCTCCAGACTTCACCTTCTCCTTCTCCTTCTTCTGCTTCATCTGCTTCAACCTCCTGACTTCACCTTCTCCTTCTCCTTCTTCTACTTCTTCTGATTCACCCTCCAGACTTCACCTTCTCCTTCTCCTTCTTCTGCTTCTTCTGATTCACCCTCCTAACTTCACTTTCTCCTTCTCCTTCTTCTGCTTCTTCTGATTCACCCTCCTGACTTCACCTTCTCCTTCTCCTTCTTCTGCTTCTTTTGATTCACCCTCCAGACTTCACCTTCTCCTTCTCCTTCTTCTGCTTCTTCTGATTCACCCTCCAGACTTCACCTTCTCCTTCTCCATCTTCTGCTTCTTCTGATTCACCCTCCAGACTTCACCTTCTCCTTCTCCTTCTTCTGCTTCTTCTGATTCACCCTCCAGACCTCACCATCTCCTTCTCCTTCTTCTACTTCTTCTGATTCACCCTCCAGACATCATCTTCTCCTTCTCCTTCTTCTGCTTCTTCTGATTCACCCTCCAGACTTCAACTTCTCCTTCTCCTTCTTCTGCTTCTTCTGATTCACCCTCCAGACTTCACCTTCTCCTTCTCCTTCTTCTACTTCTTCTGATTCACCCTCCAGACTTCACCTTCTCCTTCTCCTTCTTCTGCTTCTTCTGATTCACCCTCCAGACCTCCCCATCTCCTTCTCCTTCTTCTGCTTCTTCAGCTTCACCCTCCAGACTTCACGTTCTCCTTCTCTTTCTTCTGCTTCTTCTGATTCACCCTCCAGACTTCACCTTCTCCTTCTCATTCTTCTGATTCTTCTGATTCACCCTCCAGACTTCACCATCTCCTTCTCCTTCTTCTGCTTCTTCTGATTCACCCTCCTGACTTCACCTTCTCCTTCTCCTTCTTCTACTTCTTCTGATTCAGCCTCCTGACTTCACCTTCTCCTTCTCCTTCTTCTACTTCTTCTGCTTCACCCTCCAGACTTCACCTTCTCCTTCTCCTTCTTCTACTTCTTCTGATTCACCCTCCAGACTTCACTTTCTCCTTCTCCTTCTTCTGCTTCTTCTGATTCAACCTCCAGACTTCTCCTTCTCCTTCTCCTTATTCTGCCTCTTCTGATTCACCCTCCAGACTTCACCTTCTCCTTCTCCTTCTTCTGCTTCTTCTGATTCACCCTCCAGACTTCACCTTCTCCTTCTCCTTCTTCTGCTTCTTCTGATTCACCCTCCAGACTTCACCTTCTACTTCTCCTTCTTCTACTTCTTCTGATTCACCCTCCAGACTTCACCTTCTCCTTCTCCTTCTTCTGCTTCTTCTGCTTCACCCTCCAGACTTCACCTTCTCCTTCTCCTTCTTCTACTTCTTCTGATTCACCCTCCTGACTTCACCATCTCCTTCTCCTTCTTCTGCTTCTTCTGCTTCACCCTCCAGACTTCACCTTCTCCTTCTTCTGCATCTTCTGCTTCACCCTCCAGACTTCACCTTCTCCTTCTCCTTCTTCTGCTTCTTCTGCTTCACCCTCCTGACTTCACCTTCTCCTTCTCCTTCTTCTACTTCTACTGATTCACCCTCCAGACTTCACCTTCTCCTTCTCCCTCTTCTGCTTCACCCTCCAGACTTCACCTTCTCCTTCTCCTTCTTCTGCTTCTTCTGCTTCGCCCTCCAGACTTCACCTTCTCCTTCTCCTTCTTCTGCTTCTTCTGCTTCACCCTCCAGACTTCACCTTCTCCTTCTCCTTCTTCTGCTTCATCTGCTTCAACCTCCTGACTTCACCTTCTCCTTCTCCTTCTTCTACTTCTTCTGATTCACCCTCCAGACTTCACTTTCTCCTTCTCCTTCTTCTGCTTCTTCTGATTCAACCTCCAGACTTCTCCTTCTCCTTCTCCTTATTCTGCTTCTTCTGATTCACCCTCCAAACTTCACCTTCTCCTTCTCCTTCTTCTGCTTCTTCTGATTCACCCTCCAGACTTCACCTTCTCCTTCTCCTTCTTCTGCTTCTTCTGATTCACCCTCCTGACTTCACCATCTCCTTCTCCTTCTTCTGCTTCTTCTGCTTCACCCTCCAGACTTCACCTTCTCCTTCTCCTTCTTCTGCTTCTACTGATTCACCCTCCAGACTTCACCTTCTCCTTCTCCTTCTTCTGCTTCTTCTGCTTCACCCTCCAGACTTCACCTTCTCCTTCTCCTTCTTCTGCTTCATCTGCTTCAACCTCCTGACTTCACCTTCTCCTTCTCCTTCTTCTACTTCTTCTGATTCACCCTCCAGACTTCACCTTCTCCTTCTCCTTCTTCTGCTTCTTCTGATTCACCCTCCTAACTTCACTTTCTCCTTCTCCTTCTTCTGCTTCTTCTGATTCACCCTCCTGACTTCACCTTCTCCTTCTCCTTCTTCTGCTTCTTTTGATTCACCCTCCAGACTTCACCTTCTCCTTCTCCTTCTTCTGCTTCTTCTGATTCACCCTCCAGACTTCACCTTCTCCTTCTCCATCTTCTGCTTCTTCTGATTCACCCTCCAGACTTCACCTTCTCCTTCTCCTTCTTCTGCTTCTTCTGATTCACCCTCCAGACCTCACCATCTCCTTCTCCTTCTTCTACTTCTTCTGATTCACCCTCCAGACATCATCTTCTCCTTCTCCTTCTTCTGCTTCTTCTGATTCACCCTCCAGACTTCAACTTCTCCTTCTCCTTCTTCTGCTTCTTCTGATTCACCCTCCAGACTTCACCTTCTCCTTCTCCTTCTTCTACTTCTTCGGATTCACCCTCCAGACTTCACCTTCTCCTTCTCCTTCTTCTGCTTCTTCTGATTCACCCTCCAGACCTCCCCATCTCCTTCTCCTTCTTCTGCTTCTTCAGCTTCACCCTCCAGACTTCACCTTCTCCTTCTCTTTCTTCTGCTTCTTCTGATTCACCCTCCAGACTTCACCTTCTCCTTCTCATTCTTCTGATTCTTCTGATTCACCCTCCAGACTTCACCATCTCCTTCTCCTTCTTCTGCTTCTTCTGATTCACCCTCCTGACTTCACCTTCTCCTTCTCCTTCTTCTACTTCTTCTGATTCAGCCTCCTGACTTCACCTTCTCCTTCTCCTTCTTCTACTTCTTCTGCTTCACCCTCCAGACTTCACCTTCTCCTTCTCCTTCTTCTACTTCTTCTGATTCACCCTCCAGACTTCACTTTCTCCTTCTCCTTCTTCTGCTTCTTCTGATTCAACCTCCAGACTTCTCCTTCTCCTTCTCCTTATTCTGCCTCTTCTGATTCACCCTCCAGACTTCACCTTCTCCTTCTCCTTCTTCTGCTTCTTCTGATTCACCCTCCAGACTTCACCTTCTCCTTCTCCTTCTTCTGCTTCTTCTGATTCACCCTCCAGACTTCACCTTCTACTTCTCCTTCTTCTACTTCTTCTGATTCACCCTCCAGACTTCACCTTCTCCTTCTCCTTCTTCTGCTTCTTCTGCTTCACCCTCCAGACTTCACCTTCTCCTTCTCCTTCTTCTACTTCTTCTGATTCACCCTCCTGACTTCACCATCTCCTTCTCCTTCTTCTGCTTCTTCTGCTTCACCCTCCAGACTTCACCTTCTCCTTCTTCTGCATCTTCTGCTTCACCCTCCAGACTTCTCCTTCTCCTTCTCCTTCTTCTGCTTCTTCTGCTTCACCCTCCTGACTTCACCTTCTCCTTCTCCTTCTTCTACTTCTACTGATTCACCCTCCAGACTTCACCTTCTCCTTCTCCCTCTTCTGCTTCACCCTCCAGACTTCACCTTCTCCTTCTCCTTCTTCTGCTTCTTCTGCTTCGCCCTCCAGACTTCACCTTCTCCTTCTCCTTCTTCTGCTTCTTCTGCTTCACCCTCCAGACTTCACCTTCTCCTTCTCCTTCTTCTGCTTCATCTGCTTCAACCTCCTGACTTCACCTTCTCCTTCTCCTTCTTCTACTTCTTCTGATTCACCCTCCAGACTTCACCTTCTCCTTCTCCTTCTTCTGCTTCTTCTGATTCACCCTCCTAACTTCACGTTCTCCTTCTCCTTCTTCTGCTTCTTCTGATTCACCCTCCAGACTTCGCCTTCTCATTCTCCTTCTCCTTCTTCTGCTTCTTCTGATTCACCCTCCTAACTTCACTTTCTCCTTCTCCTTCTTCTGCTTCTTCTGATTCACCCTCCTAACTTCACTTTCTCCTTCTCCTTCTTCTGCTTCTTCTGATTCACCCTCCAGACTTCATCTTCTCCTTCTCCTTCTTCTGCTTCTTCTGATTCACCCTCCACACTTCACCTTCTCCTTCTCCTTCTTCTGCTTCTTCTGATTCACCCTCCAGACTTCGCCTTCTCCTTCTTCTTCCTCTACTTCTTCTGATTCACCCTCCAGACTTCCCCGTCTCCTTCTCCTTCTACTTCTTCTGCTTCACCCTCCAGTCTTCACCTTCTCCTTCTCCTTCTTCTGCTTCTTCTGATTCACCCTCCAGACTTCACCTTCTCCTTCTCCTTCTTCTACTTCTTCTGATTCACCCTCCAGACTTCACCTTCTCCTTCTACTTCTTCTGCTTGTTGTGATTCACCCTCCAGACTTCACCTGCTCCTTCTCCTTCTTCTGCTTCTTCTGATTCACCCTCCAGACTTCACCTCCTCCTTCTCCTTCTTCTCCTTCTTCTGATTCACCCTCCAGACTTCACCTTCTCCTTCTCATTCTTCTGCTTCTTCCGATTCATCCTCCAGACTTCACCATCTCCTTCTCCTTCTTCTACTTCTTCTGATTCACCCTCCAGACTTCACCTTCTCCTTCTCCTTCTTCTGCTTCTTCTGATTCACCCTCCAGACTTCACCTCCTCCTTCTCCTTCGTCAACTTCTTTTGATTCACCCTCCAGACTACACCTTCCCCTTCTCCTTCTTCTTCTTCTTGTTCTGATTCACCCTCCAGACTTCACCTTCTCCTTCTCCTTCTTCTGCTTCTTCTGATTCACCCTCCAGACTTCACCTTCTCCTTCTCCTTCTTCTACTTCTTCTGATTCACCCTCCAGACTTCACCTTCTCCTTCTCCTTCTTCTACTTCTTCTGCTTCACCCTCCAGACTTCACCTTCTCCTTCTCCTTCTTCTGCTTCTTCTGCTTCACCCTCCAGACTTCACCTTCTCCTTCTCCTTCTTCTGCTTCTTCTGCTTCCCCCTCCTGACTTCACCTTCTCCTTCTCCTTCTTCTACTTCTACTGATTCACCCTCCAGACTTCACCTTCTCCTTCTCCCTCTTCTGCTTCACCCTCCAGACTTCACCTTCTCCTTCTCCTTCTTCTGCTTCTTCTGCTTCGCCCTCCAGACTTCACCTTCTCCTTCTCCTTCTTCTGCTTCACCCTCCAGACTTCACCTTCTCCTTCTCCTTCTTCTGCTTCATCTGCTTCAACCTCCTGACTTCACCTTCTCCTTCTCCTTCTTCTACTTCTTCTGATTCACCCTCCAGACTTCACCTTCTCCTTCTCCTTCT
The DNA here is from genome assembly GCF_052327205.1 of Somniosus microcephalus. NCBI lineage: Eukaryota > Metazoa > Chordata > Chondrichthyes > Squaliformes > Somniosidae > Somniosus > Somniosus microcephalus. The sequence goes on along the minus strand of NW_028225635.1, from coordinate 175,981 downwards.
TCTGCTTCTTCTGATTCACCCTCCTAACTTCACTTTCTCCTTCTCCTTCTTCTGCTTCTTCTGATTCACCCTCCTGACTTCACCTTCTCCTTCTCCTTCTTCTGCTTCTTTTGATTCACCCTCCAGACTTCACCTTCTCCTTCTTCTTCTTCTGCTTCTTCTGATTCACCCTCCAGACTTCACCTTCTCCTTCTCCTTCTTCTGCTTCTTCTGATTCACCCTCCAGACTTCACCTTCTCCTTCTCCTTCTTCTGCTTCTTCTGATTCACCCTCCAGAACTCACCATCTCCTTCTCCTTCTTCTACTTCTTCTGATTCACCGTCCAGACTTCATCTTCTCCTTCTCCTTCTTCTGCTTCTTTTGATTCACCCTCCAGACTTCACCTTCTCCTTCTTCTTCTTCTGCTTCTTCTGATTCACCCTCCAGACTTCACCTTCTCCTTCTCCTTCTTCTGCTTCTTCTGATTCACCCTCCAGAATTCACCTTCTCCTTCTCCTTCTTCTGCTTCTTCTGATTCACCCTCCAGACCTCCCCATCTCCTTCTCCTTCTTCTGCTTCTTCTGATTCACCCTCCTGACTTCACCTTCTCCTTCTCCTTCTTCTACTTCTTCTGATTCAGCCTCCTGACTTCACCTTCTCCTTCTCCTTCTTCTACTTCTTCTGCTTCACCCTCCAGACTTCACCTTCTCCTTCTCCTTCTTCTACTTCTTCTGATTCACCCTGCAGACTTCACTTTCTCCTTCTCCTTCTTCTGCTTCTTCTGATTCAACCTCCAGACTTCTCCTTCTCCTTCTCCTTATTCTGCTTCTTCTGATTCACCCTCCAGACATCACCTTCTCCTTCTCCTTCTTCTGCTTCTTCTGATTCACCCTCCAGACTTCACCTTCTCCTTCTCCTTCTTCTGCTTCTTCTGATTCACCCTCCAGACTTCACCTTCTACTTCTCCTTCTTCTACTTCTTCTGATTCACCCTCCAGACTTCATCTTCTCCTTCTCCTTCTTCTGCTTCTTCTGATTCACCCTCCAGACTTCACCTTCTCCTTCTCCTTCTTCTGCTTCTTCTGATTCACCCTCCAGACTTCACCTTCTCCTTCTTCTGCTTCTTCTGATTCACTCTCCAGACTTCACCTTCTCCTTCTCCTTCGTCTGCTTCTTCTGATTCACCCTTCAGACTTCACCTTCTCCTTCTCCTTCTTCTGCTTCTTCTGATTCACCCTTCAGACTTCACCTTCTCCTTCTTCTGCTTCTTCTGATTCACCCTCCAAACCTCACCTTCTCCTTCTCCTTCTTGTACTTCTTCTGATTCACCCTCCAGACTTCATCTTCTCCTTCTCCTTCTTATGCTTCTTCTGATTCACCCTCCACACTTCACCTTCTCCTTCTCCTTCTTCTGCTTCTTCTGATTCACCCTCCAGACTTCGCCTTCTCCTTCTTCTTCTACTTCTTCTGATTCACCCTCCAGACTTCACCGTCTCCTTCTCCTTCTTCCAATTCTTCTGATTCACCCTCCAGTCTTCACCTTCTCCTTCTCCTTCTTCTGCTTCACCCTCCAGACTTCACCTTCTCCTTCTCCTTCTTCTGCTTCATCTGCTTCAACCTCCTGACTTCACCTTCTCCTTCTCCTTCTTCTACTTCTTCTGATTCACCCTCCAGACTTCACCTTCTCCTTCTCCTTCTTCTGCTTCTTCTGATTCACCCTCCTAACTTCACTTTCTCCTTCTCCTTCTTCTGCTTCTTCTGATTCACCCTCCTGACTTCACCTTCTCCTTCTCCTTCTTCTGCTTCTTTTGATTCACCCTCCAGACTTCACCTTCTCCTTCTCCTTCTTCTGCTTCTTCTGATTCACCCTCCAGACTTCACCTTCTCCTTCTCCATCTTCTGCTTCTTCTGATTCACCCTCCAGACTTCACCTTCTCCTTCTCCTTCTTCTGCTTCTTCTGATTCACCCTCCAGACCTCACCATCTCCTTCTCCTTCTTCTACTTCTTCTGATTCACCCTCCAGACATCATCTTCTCCTTCTCCTTCTTCTGCTTCTTCTGATTCACCCTCCAGACTTCAACTTCTCCTTCTCCTTCTTCTGCTTCTTCTGATTCACCCTCCAGACTTCACCTTCTCCTTCTCCTTCTTCTACTTCTTCTGATTCACCCTCCAGACTTCACCTTCTCCTTCTCCTTCTTCTGCTTCTTCTGATTCACCCTCCAGACCTCCCCATCTCCTTCTCCTTCTTCTGCTTCTTCAGCTTCACCCTCCAGACTTCACCTTCTCCTTCTCTTTCTTCTGCTTCTTCTGATTCACCCTCCAGACTTCACCTTCTCCTTCTCATTCTTCTGATTCTTCTGATTCACCCTCCAGACTTCACCATCTCCTTCTCCTTCTTCTGCTTCTTCTGATTCACCCTCCTGACTTCACCTTCTCCTTCTCCTTCTTCTACTTCTTCTGATTCAGCCTCCTGACTTCACCTTCTCCTTCTCCTTCTTCTACTTCTTCTGCTTCACCCTCCAGACTTCACCTTCTCCTTCTCCTTCTTCTACTTCTTCTGATTCACCCTCCAGACTTCACTTTCTCCTTCTCCTTCTTCTGCTTCTTCTGATTCAACCTCCAGACTTCTCCTTCTCCTTCTCCTTATTCTGCCTCTTCTGATTCACCCTCCAGACTTCACCTTCTCCTTCTCCTTCTTCTGCTTCTTCTGATTCACCCTCCAGACTTCACCTTCTCCTTCTCCTTCTTCTGCTTCTTCTGATTCACCCTCCAGACTTCACCTTCTACTTCTCCTTCTTCTACTTCTTCTGATTCACCCTCCAGACTTCACCTTCTCCTTCTCCTTCTTCTGCTTCTTCTGCTTCACCCTCCAGACTTCACCTTCTCCTTCTCCTTCTTCTACTTCTTCTGATTCACCCTCCTGACTTCACCATCTCCTTCTCCTTCTTCTGCTTCTTCTGCTTCACCCTCCAGACTTCACCTTCTCCTTCTTCTGCATCTTCTGCTTCACCCTCCAGACTTCACCTTCTCCTTCTCCTTCTTCTGCTTCTTCTGCTTCACCCTCCTGACTTCACCTTTTCCTTCTCCTTCTTCTACTTCTACTGATTCACCCTCCAGACTTCACCTTCTCCTTCTCCCTCTTCTGCTTCACCCTCCAGACTTCACCTTCTCCTTCTCCTTCTTCTGCTTCTTCTGCTTCGCCCTCCAGACTTCACCTTCTCCTTCTCCTTCTTCTGCTTCTTCTGCTTCACCCTCCAGACTTCACCTTCTCCTTCTCCTTCTTCTGCTTCATCTGCTTCAACCTCCTGACTTCACCTTCTCCTTCTCCTTCTTCTACTTCTTCTGATTCACCCTCCAGACTTCACCTTCTCCTTCTCCTTCTTCTGCTTCTTCTGATTCACCCTCCTAACTTCACTTTCTCCTTCTCCTTCTTCTGCTTCTTCTGATTCACCCTCCAGACTTCGCCTTCTCATTCTCCTTCTCCTTCTTCTGCTTCTTCTGATTCACCCTCCTAACTTCACTTTCTCCTTCTCCTTCTTCTGCTTCTTCTGATTCACCCTCCTAACTTCACTTTCTCCTTCTCCTTCTTCTGCTTCTTCTGATTCACCCTCCAGACTTCATCTTCTCCTTCTCCTTCTTCTGCTTCTTCTGATTCACCCTCCACACTTCACCTTCTCCTTCTCCTTCTTCTGCTTCTTCTGATTCACCCTCCAGACTTCGCCTTCTCCTTCTTCTTCCTCTACTTCTTCTGATTCACCCTCCAGACTTCCCCGTCTCCTTCTCCTTCTACTTCTTCTGCTTCACCCTCCAGTCTTCACCTTCTCCTTCTCCTTCTTCTGCTTCTTCTGATTCACCCTCCAGACTTCACCTTCTCCTTCTCCTTCTTCTACTTCTTCTGATTCACCCTCCAGACTTCACCTTCTCCTTCTACTTCTTCTGCTTGTTGTGATTCACCCTCCAGACTTCACCTGCTCCTTCTCCTTCTTCTGCTTCTTCTGATTCACCCTCCAGACTTCACCTCCTCCTTCTCCTTCTTCTCCTTCTTCTGATTCACCCTCCAGACTTCACCTTCTCCTTCTCATTCTTCTGCTTCTTCCGATTCATCCTCCAGACTTCACCATCTCCTTCTCCTTCTTCTACTTCTTCTGATTCACCCTCCAGACTTCACCTTCTCCTTCTCCTTCTTCTGCTTCTTCTGATTCACCCTCCAGACTTCACCTCCTCCTTCTCCTTCGTCAACTTCTTTTGATTCACCCTCCAGACTACACCTTCCCCTTCTCCTTCTTCTTCTTCTTGTTCTGATTCACCCTCCAGACTTCACCTTCTCCTTCTCCTTCTTCTGCTTCTTCTGATTCACCCTCCAGACTTCACCTTCTCCTTCTCCTTCTTCTACTTCTTCTGATTCACCCTCCAGACTTCACCTTCTCCTTCTCCTTCTTCTACTTCTTCTGCTTCACCCTCCAGACTTCACCTTCTCCTTCTCCTTCTTCTGCTTCTTCTGCTTCACCCTCCAGACTTCACCTTCTCCTTCTCCTTCTTCTGCTTCTTCTGCTTCCCCCTCCTGACTTCACCTTCTCCTTCTCCTTCTTCTACTTCTACTGATTCACCCTCCAGACTTCACCTTCTCCTTCTCCCTCTTCTGCTTCACCCTCCAGACTTCACCTTCTCCTTCTCCTTCTTCTGCTTCTTCTGCTTCGCCCTCCAGACTTCACCTTCTCCTTCTCCTTCTTCTGCTTCACCCTCCAGACTTCACCTTCTCCTTCTCCTTCTTCTGCTTCATCTGCTTCAACCTCCTGACTTCACCTTCTCCTTCTCCTTCTTCTACTTCTTCTGATTCACCCTCCAGACTTCACCTTCTCCTTCTCCTTCTTCTGCTTCTTCTGATTCACCCTCCTAACTTCACTTTCTCCTTCTCCTTCTTCTGCTTCTTCTGATTCACCCTCCTGACTTCACCTTCTCCTTCTCCTTCTTCTGCTTCTTTTGATTCACCCTCCAGACTTCACCTTCTCCTTCTTCTTCTTCTGCTTCTTCTGATTCACCCTCCAGACTTCACCTTCTCCTTCTCCTTCTTCTGCTTCTTCTGATTCACCCTCCAGACTTCACCTTCTCCTTCTCCTTCTTCTGCTTCTTCTGATTCACCCTCCAGAACTCACCATCTCCTTCTCCTTCTTCTACTTCTTCTGATTCACCCTCCAGACTTCATCTTCTCCTTCTCCTTCTTCTGCTTCTTTTGATTCACCCTCCAGACTTCACCTTCTCCTTCTTCTTCTTCTGCTTCTTCTGATTCACCCTCCAGACTTCACCTTCTCCTTCTCCTTCTTCTGCTTCTTCTGATTCACCCTCCAGAATTCACCTTCTCCTTCTCCTTCTTCTGCTTCTTCTGATTCACCCTCCAGACCTCCCCATCTCCTTCTCCTTCTTCTGCTTCTTCAGCTTCACCCTCCAGACTTCACCTTCTCCTTCTCTTTCTTCTGCTTCTTCTGATTCACCCTCCAGACTTCACCTTCTCCTTCTCATTCTTCTGATTCTTCTGATTCACCCTCCAGACTTCACCATCTCCTTCTCCTTCTTCTGCTTCTTCTGATTCACCCTCCTGACTTCACCTTATCCTTCTCCTTCTTCTACTTCTTCTGATTCAGCCTCCTGACTTCATCTTCTCCTTCTACTTCTTCTGCTTCACCCTCCAGACTTCACCTTCTCCTTCTCCTTCTTCTACTTCTTCTGATTCACCCTGCAGACTTCACTTTCTCCTTCTCCTTCTTCTGCTTCTTCTGATTCAACCTCCAGACTTCTCCTTCTCCTTCTCCTTATTCTGCTTCTTCTGATTCACCCTCCAGACATCACCTTCTCCTTCTCCTTCTTCTGCTTCTTCTGATTCACCCTCCAGACTTCACCTTCTCCTTCTCCTTCTTCTGCTTCTTCTGATTCACCCTCCAGACTTCACCTTCTACTTCTCCTTCTTCTACTTCTTCTGATTCACCCTCCAGACATCATCTTCTCCTTCTCCTTCTTCTGCTTCTTCTGATTCACCCTCCAGACTTCACCTTCTCCTTCTCCTTCTTCTGCTTCTTCTGATTCACCCTCCAGACTTCACCTTCTCCTTCTTCTGCTTCTTCTGATTCACTCTCCAGACTTCACCTTCTCCTTCTCCTTCGTCTGCTTCTTCTGATTCACCCTTCAGACTTCACCTTCTCCTTCTCCTTCTTCTGCTTCTTCTGATTCACCCTTCAGACTTCACCTTCTCCTTCTCCTTCTTCTGCTTCTTCTGATTCACCCTCCAAACCTCATCTTCTCCTTCTCCTTCTTGTACTTCTTCTGATTCACCCTCCAGACTTCATCTTCTCCTTCTCCTTCTTATGCTTCTTCTGATTCACCCTCCACACTTCACCTTCTCCTTCTCCTTCTTCTGCTTCTTCTGATTCACCCTCCAGACTTCGCCTTCTCCTTCTTCTTCTTCTACTTCTTCTGATTCACCCTCCAGACCTCACCGTCTCCTTCTCCTTCTTCCAATTCTTCTGATTCACCCTCCAGTCTTCACCTTCTCCTTCTCCTTCTTCTGCTTCTTCTGATTCACCCTCCAGACTTCACCTTCTCCATCTCCTTCTTCTGCTTCTTCTGATTCACCCTCCTGACTTCACCTTCTCCTTCTCCTTCTTCTGCTTCTTCTGATTCACCCTCCAGACTTCACCATCTCCTTCTCCTTCTTCTACTTCTTCTGATTCACCCTCCAGACTTCACCTTCTCCTTCTACTTCTTCTGCTTCTTCTGATTCACCCTCCAGACTTCACCTTCTCCTTCTCCTTCTTCTGCTTCTTCTGATTCACCCTCCAGACTTCACCTCCTCCTTCTCCTTCTTCTGCTTCTTCTGATTCACCCTCCAGACTTCACCTTCTACTTCTCCTTCTTCTACTTCTTCTGATTCACCCTCCAGACTTCACCTTCTCCTTCTCCTTCTTCTACTTCTTCTGATTCACCCTCCAGACTTCACCTTCTCCTTCTCCTTCTTCTCCTTCTTCTGATTCACCCTCCAGACTTCACCTTCTCCTTCTCCTTCTTCTACTTCTTCTGATTCACCCTCCAGACCTCACCTTCTCCTTCTTCTACTTCTTCTGATTCACCCTCCTGACTTCACCATCTCCTTCTCCTTCTTCTGCTTCTTCTGCTTCACCCTCCAGACTTCACCTTCTCCTTCTCCTTCTTCTGCTTCTTCTGCTTCACCCTCCAGACTTCACCTTCTCCTTCTCCTTCTTCTGCTTCTTCTGCTTCACCCTCCTGACTTCACCTTCTCCTTCTCCTTCTTCTCCTTCTACTGATTCACCCTCCAGACTTCACCTTCTCCTTCTCCTTCTTCTGCTTCACCCTCCAGACTTCACCTTCTCCTTCTCCTTCTTCTGCTTCTTCTGCTTCGCCCTCCAGACTTCACCTTCTCCTTCTGCTTCTTCTGCTTCTTCTGATTCACCCTCCAGACTTCACCTTCTCCTTCTCCTTCTTCTGCTTCATCTGCTTCAACCTCCTGACTCCACCTTCTCCTTCTCCTTCTTCTACTTCTTCTGATTCACCCTCCAGACTTCACCTTCTCCTTCTCCTTCTTCTGCTTCTTCTGATTCACCCTCCTAACTTCACCTTCTCCTTCTCCTTCTTCTGCTTCTTCTGATTCACCCTCCTGACTTCACCTTCTCCTTCTCCTTCTTCTGCTTCTTTTGATTCACCCTCCAGACCTCACCTTCTCCTTCTCCTTCTTCTGCTTCTTCTGATTCACCCTCCAGACTTCACCTTCTCCTTCTCCTTCTTCTGCTTCTTCTGATTCACCCTCCAGACTTCACCTTCTCCTTCTCCTTCTTCTGCTTCTTCTGATTCACCCTCCAGACCTCACCATCTCCTTCTCCTTCTTCTACTTCTTCTGATTCACCCTCCAGACTTATTCTACTCCTTCTCCTTCTTCTGCTTCTTCTGATTCACCCTCCAGACTTCAACTTCTCCTTCTCCTTCTTCTGCTTCTTCTGATTCACCCTCCAGACTTCACCTTCTCCTTCTCCTTCTTCTACTTCTTCTGATTCACCCTCCAGACTTCACCTTCTCCTTCTCCTTCTTCTGCTTCTTCTGATTCACCCTCCAGACCTCCCCATCTCCTTCTCCTTCTTCTGCTTCTTCAGCTTCACCCTCCAGACTTCACCTTCTCCTTCTCTTTCTTCTGCTTCTTCTGATTCACCCTCCAGACTTCACCTTCTCCTTCTCCTTCTTCTGATTCTTCTGATTCAACCTCCAGAATTCACCATCTCCTTCTCCTTCTTCTGCTTCTTCTGATTCACCCTCCTGACTTCACCTTCTCCTTCTCCTTCTTCTACTTCTTCTGATTCAGCCTCCTGACTTCACCTTCTCCTTCTCCTTCTTCTACTTCTTCTGCTTCAGCCTCCAGACTTCACCTTCTCCTTCTCCTTCTTCTACTTCTTCTGATTCACCCTCCAGACTTCACTTTCTCCTTCTCCTTCTTCTGCTTCTTCTGATTCAACCTCCAGACTTCTCCTTCTCCTTCTCCTTATTCTGCTTCTTCTGATTCACCCTCCAGACTTCACCTTCTCCTTCTCCTTCTTCTGCTTCTTCTGATTCACCCTCCAGACTTCACCTTCTCCTTCTCCTTCTTCTGCTTCTTCTGATTCACCCTCCAGACTTCACCTTCTACTTCTCCTTCTTCTACTTCTTCTGATTCACCCTCCAGACTTCATCTTCTCCTTCTCCTTCTTCTGCTTCTTCTGATTCACCCTCCAGACTTCACCTTCTCCTTCTCCTTCTTCTGCTTCTTCTGATTCACCCTCCAGACTTCACCTTCTCCTTCTCCTTCTTCTGCTTCTTCTGATTCACCCTCCAGACTTCACCTTCTCCTTCTCCTTCTTCTGCTTCTTCTGATTCACCCTTCAGACTTCACCTTCTCCTTCTCCTTCTCCTGCTTCTTCTGATTCACCCTTCAGACTTCACCTTCTCCTTCTCCTTCTTCTGCTTCTTCTGATTCACCCTCCAGACCTCACCTTCTCCTTCTCCTTCTTCTACTTCTTCTGATTCACCCTCCAGACTTCATCTTCTCCTTCTCCTTCTTATGCTTCTTCTGATTCACCCTCCACACTTCACCTTCTCCTTCTCCTTCTTCTGCTTCTTCTGATTCACACTCCAGACTTCTCCTTCTCCTTCTTCTTCTTCGACTTCTTCTGATTCACCCTCCAGACTTCACCGTCTCCTTCTCCTTCTTCCAATTCTTCTGATTCACCCTCCAGTCTTCACCTTCTCCTTCTCCTTCTTCTGCTTCTTCTGATTCACCCTCCAGACTTCACCTTCTCCATCTCTTTCTTCTGCTTCTTCTGATTCACCCTCCTGACTTCACCTTCTCCTTCTCCTTCTTCTGCTTCTTCTGATTCACCCTCCAGACTTCACCATCTCCTTCTCCTTCTTCTACTTCTTCTGATTCACCCTCCAGACTTCACCTTCTCCTTCTACTTCTTCTGCTTCTTCTGATTCACCCTCCAGACTTCACCTTCTCCTTCTCCTTCTTCTGCTTCTTCTGATTCACCCTCCAGACTTCACCTCCTCCTTCTCCTTCTTCTGCTTCTTCTGATTCACCCTCCAGACTTCACCTTCTCATTCTCCTTCTTCTACTTCTTCTGATTCACCCTCCAGACTTCACCATCTCCTTCTCCTTCTTCTACTTCTTCTGATTCACCCTCCAGACTTCACCTTCTCCTTCTCCTTCTTCTGCTTCTTCTGATTCACCCTCCAGACTTCACCTACTCCTTCTCCTTCTTCTGCTTCTTCTGCTTCACCCTCCAGACTTCACCTTCAACTTCTCCTTCTTCTGCTTCGCCCTCCAGACTTCACCTTCTCCTTCTCCTTTTTCTGCTTCTTCTGCTTCACCCTCCAGACTTCACCTTCTCCTTCTCCTTCTTCTGCTTCTTCTGCTGCAACCTCCTGACTTCACCTTCTCCTTCTCCTTCTTCTACTTCTTCTGATTCACCCTCCAGACTTCACCTTCTCCTTCTCCTTCTTCTGCTTCTTCTGCTTCACCCTCCAATCTTCACCTTCTCCTTCTGCTTCTTCTGCTGCGCCCTCCAGACTTCACCTTCTCCTTCTCCTTCTTCTGCTTCTTCTGCTTCACCCTCCTGACTTCACCTTCTCCTTCTCCTTCTTCTACTTCTTCTGCTTCATCCCCCTGACTTCACCTTCTACTTCTCCTTCTTCTACTTCTTCTGATTCACCCTCCAGACTTCACCTTCTCCTTCTCCTTCTTCTGCTTCTTCTGCTTCACCCTCCAGACTTCACCTTCTCCTTCTCCTTCTTCTACTTCTTCTGATTCACCCTCCTGACTTCACCATCTCCTTCTCCTTCTTCTGCTTCTTCTGCTTCACCCTCCAGACTTCACCTTCTCCTTCTCCTTCTTCTGCATCTTCTGCTTCACCCTCCAGACTTCACCTTCTCCTTCTCCTTCTTCTGCTTCTTCTGCTTCACCCTCCTGACTTCACCTTCTCCTTCTCCTTCTTCTACTTCTACTGATTCACCCTCCAGACTTCACCTTCTCCTTCTCCCTCTTCTGCATCACCCTCCAGACTTCACCTTCTCCTTCTCCTTCTTCTGCTTCTTCTGCTTCGCCCTCCAGACTTCACCTTCTCCTTCTCCTTCTTCTGCTTCTTCTGCTTCACCCTCCAGACTTCACCTTCTCCTTCTCCTTCTTCTGCTTCATCTGCTTCAACCTCCTGACTTCACCTTCTCCTTCTCCTTCTTCTACTTCTTCTGATTCACCCTCCAGACTTCACCTTCTCCTTCTCCTTCTTCTGCTTCATCTGATTCACCCTCCTAACTTCACTTTCTCCTTCTCCTTCTTCTGCTTCTTCTGATTCACCCTCCAGACTTCATCTTCTCCTTCTCCTTCTTCTGCTTCTTCTGATTCACCCTCCACACTTCACCTTCTCCTTCTCCTTCTTCTGCTTCTTCTGATTCACCCTCCAGACTTCGCCTTCTCCTTCTTCTTCCTCTACTTCTTCTGATTCACCCTCCAGACTTCACCGTCTCCTTCTCCTTCTACTTCTTCTGCTTCACCCTCCAGTCTTCACCTTCTCCTTCTCCTTCTTCTGCTTCTTCTGATTCACCCTCCAGACTTCACCTTCTCCTTCTCCTTCTTCTACTTCTTCTGATTCACCCTCCAGACTTCACCTTCTCCTTCTACTTCTTCTGCTTCTTCTGATTCACCCTCCAGACTTCACCTGCTCCTTCTCCTTCTTCTGCTTCTTCTGATTCTCCCTCCAGACTTCACCTCCTCCTTCTCCTTCTTCTGCTTCTTCTGATTCACCCTCCAGACTTCACCTTCTCCTTCTCATTCTTCTGCTTCTTCTGATTCATCCTCCAGACTTCACCATCTCCTTCTCCTTCTTCTACTTCTTCTGATTCACCCTCCAGACTTCACCTTCTCCTTCTCCTTCTTCTGCTTCTTCTGATTCACCCTCCAGACTTCACCTCCTCCTTCTCCTTCGTCAACTTCTTTTGATTCACCCTCCAGACTACACCTTCTCCTTCTCCTTCTTCTTCTTCTTCTTCTGATTCACCCTCCAGACTTCACCTTCTCCTTCTTCTGCTTCTTCTGATTCACCCTCCAGACTTCACCTTCTCCTTCTCCTTCTTCTACTTCTTCTGATTCACCCTCCAGACTTCACCTTCTCCTTCTCCTTCTTCTACTTCTTCTGATTCACCCTCCAGACTTCACCTTCTCCTTCTCCTTCTTCTACTTCTTCTGATTCACCCTCCTGACTTCACCATCTCCTTCTCCTTCTTCTGCTTCTTCTGCTTCACCCTCCAGACTTCACCTTCTCCTTCTCCTTCTTCTGCTTCTTCTGCTTCACCCTCCAGACTTCACCTTCTCCTTCTCCTTCTTCTGCTTCTTCTGCTTCCCCCTCCTGACTTCACCTTCTCCTTCTCCTTCTTCTACTTCTACTGATTCACCCTCCAGACTTCACCTTCTCCTTCTCCCTCTTCTGCTTCACCCTCCAGACTTCACCTTCTCCTTCTCCTTCTTCTGCTTCTTCTGCTTCGCCCTCCAGACTTCACCTTCTCCTTCTCCTTCTTCTGCTTCACCCTCCAGACTTCACCTTCTCCTTCTCCTTCTTCTGCATCTTCTGCTTCACCCTCCAGACTTCACCTTCTCCTTCTCCTTCTTCTGCTTCTTCTGCTTCACCCTCCTGACTTCACCTTCTCCTTCTCCTTCTTCTACTTCTACTGATTCACCCTCCAGACTTCACCTTCTCCTTCTCCTTCTTCTGCTTCACCCTCCAGACTTCACCTTCTCCTTCTCCTTCTTCTGCTTCTTCTCCTTCGCCCTCCAGACTTCACCTTCTCCTTCTCCTTCTTCTGCTTCTTCTGCTTCACCCTCCAGACTTCACCTTCTCCTTCTCCTTCTTCTGCTTCATCTGCTTCAACCTCCTGACTTCACCTTCTCCTTCTCCTTCTTCTAATTCTTCTGATTCACCCTCCAGACTTCACCTTCTCCTTCTCCTTCTTCTGCTTCTTCTGATTCACCCTCCTAACTTCACTTTCTCCTTCTCCTTCTTCTGCTTCTTCTGATTCACCCTCCAGACTTCGCCTTCTCATTCTCCTTCTCCTTCTTCTGCTTCTTCTGATTCACCCTCCTAACTTCACTTTCTCCTTCTCCTTCTTCTGCTTCTTCTGATTCACCCTCCAGACTTCATCTTCTCCTTCTCCTTCTTCTGCTTCTTCTGATTCACCCTCCACACTTCACCTTCTCCTTCTCCTTCTTCTGCTTCTTCTGATTCACCCTCCAGACTTCACCTTCTTCTTCTCCTTCTTCTACTTCTTCTGATTCACCCTCCAGACTTCACCTTCTCCTTCTCCTTCTTCTACTTCTTCTGCTTCACCCTCCAGACTTCACCTTCTCCTTCTCCTTCTTCTGCTTCTTCTGCTTCACCCTCCAGACTTCACCTTCTCCTTCTCCTTCTTCTGCTTCTTCTGCTTCCCCCTCCTGACTTCACCTTCTCCTTCTCCTTCTTCTACTTCTACTGATTCACCCTCCAGACTTCACCTTCTCCTTCTCCCTCTTCTGCTTCGCCCTCCAGACTTCACCTTCTCCTTCTCCTTCTTCTGCTTCACCCTCCAGACTTCACCTTCTCCTTCTCCTTCTTCTGCTTCATCTGCTTCAACCTCCTGACTTCACCTTCTCCTTCTCCTTCTTCTACTTCTTCTGATTCACCCTCCAGACTTCACCTTCTCCTTCTCCTTCTTCTGCTTCTTCTGATTCACCCTCCTAACTTCACTTTCTCCTTCTCCTTCTTCTGCTTCTTCTGATTCACCCTCCTGACTTCACCTTCTCCTTCTCCTTCTTCTGCTTCTTTTGATTCACCCTCCAGACTTCACCTTCTCCTTCTTCTTCTTCTGCTTCTTCTGATTCACCCTCCAGACTTCACCTTCTCCTTCTCCTTCTTCTGCTTCTTCTGATTCACCCTCCAGACTTCACCTTCTCCTTCTCCTTCTTCTGCTTCTTCTGATTCACCCTCCAGACCTCACCATCTCCTTCTCCTTCTTCTACTTCTTCTGATTCACCCTCCAGACTTCATCTTCTCCTTCTCCTTCTTCTGCTTCTTTTGATTCACCCTCCAGACTTCACCTTCTCCTTCTTCTTCTTCTGCTTCTTCTGATTCACCCTCCAGACTTCACCTTCTCCTTCTCCTTCTTCTGCTTCTTCTGATTCACCCTCCAGAATTCACCTTCTCCTTCTCCTTCTTCTGCTTCTTCTGATTCACCCTCCAGACCTCCCCATCTCCTTCTCCTTCTTCTGCTTCTTCAGCTTCACCCTCCAGACTTCACCTTCTCCTTCTCTTTCTTCTGCTTCTTCTGATTCACCCTCCAGACTTCACCTTCTCCTTCTCATTCTTCTGATTCTTCTGATTCACCCTCCAGACTTCACCATCTCCTTCTCCTTCTTCTGCTTCTTCTGATTCACCCTCCTGACTTCACCTTCTCCTTCTCCTTCTTCTACTTCTTCTGATTCAGCCTCCTGACTTCACCTTCTCCTTCTCCTTCTTCTACTTCTTCTGCTTCACCCTCCAGACTTCACCTTCTCCTTCTCCTTCTTCTACTTCTTCTGATTCACCCTGCAGACTTCACTTTCTCCTTCTCCTTCTTCTGCTTCTTCTGATTCAACCTCCAGACTTCTCCTTCTCCTTCTCCTTATTCTGCTTCTTCTGATTCACCCTCCAGACTTCACCTTCTCCTTCTCCTTCTTCTGCTTCTTCTGATTCACCCTCCAGACTTCACCTTCTCCTTCTCCTTCTTCTGCTTCTTCTGATTCACCCTCCAGACTTCACCTTCTACTTCTCCTTCTTCTACTTCTTCTGATTCACCCTCCAGACTTCATCTTCTCCTTCTCCTTCTTCTGATTCACCCTCCAGACTTCACCTTCTCCTTCTCCTTCTTCTGCTTCTTCTGATTCACCCTCCAGACTTCACCTTCTCCTTCTTCTGCTTCTTCTGATTCACTCTCCAGACTTCACCTTCTCCTTCTCCTTCGTCTGCTTCTTCTGATTCACCCTTCAGACTTCACCTTCTCCTTCTCCTTCTTCTGCTTCTTCTGATTCACCCTTCAGACTTCACCTTCTCCTTCTCCTTCTTCTGCTTCTTCTGATTCACCCTCCAAACCTCACCTTCTCCTTCTCCTTCTTGTACTTCTTCTGATTCACCCTCCAGACTTCATCTTCTCCTTCTCCTTCTTATGCTTCTTCTGATTCACCCTCCACACTTCACCTTCTCCTTCTCCTTCTTCTGCTTCTTCTGATTCACCCTCCAGACTTCACCTTCTCCTTCTCGTTCTTCTACTTCTTTTGATTCACCCTCCAGACTTCACCTTCTCCTTCTCCTTCTTCTGCTTCTTCTGATTCACCCTCCAGACTTCACCTTCTCCTTCTCCTTCTTCTACTTCTTTTGATTCACCCTCCAGACTTCACCCTCTCCTTCTCCTTCTTCTACTTCTTCTGATTCACCCTCCAGACTTCACCTTCTCCTTCTCCTTCTTCTGCTTCTTCTGATTCACCCTCCAGACTTCACCTTCTACTTCTCCTTCTTCTGCTTCTTCTGATTCACCCTTCAGACTTGACCTTCTCCTTCTCCTTCATCAGCTTCTTCTGATTCACCCGTCAGACTTCACCTTCTCCTTCTCCTTCTTCTGCTTCTTCTGATTCACCCTCCAGACATCACCTTCTCCTTCTCCTTCTTGTACTTCTTCTGATTCACCCTCCAGACTTCATCTTCTCCTTCTCCTTCTTCTGCTTCTTCTGATTCACCCTCCGGACTTCACCTTCTCCTTCTCCTTATTCTGCTTCTTCTGATTCACCCTCCAGACTTCGCCTTCTTCTTCTTCTTCTTCTACTTCTTCTGATTCACCCTCCAGACTTCACCGTCTCCTTCTCCTTCTTCTACTTCTTCTGATTCATCCTCCAGTCTTCACCTTCTCCTTCTCCTTCTTCTGCTTCTTCTGATTCACCCTCCAGACTTCACCTTCTCCTTTTCCTTCTTCTGCTTCTTCTGATTCACCCTCCAGACTTCACCTTCTCCTTCTCCTTCTTCTACTTCTTCTGATTCACCCTCCAGACTTCACCTTCTGCTTCTCCTTCTTCTACTTCTTCTGCTTCTCCCTCCAGACTTCACCTTCTCCTTCTCCTTCTTCTGCTTCTTCTGATTCACCCTCCAGACTTCACCTTCTCCTTCTCCTTCTTCTACTTCTTCTGATTCACCCTCCAGACTTCACCTTCTCCTTCTCCTTCTTCTACTTCTTCTGATTCACCCTCCAGACTTCACCTTCTCCTTCTCCTTCTTCTACTTCTTCTGATTCACCCTCCTGACTTCACCATCTCCTTCTCCTTCTTCTGCTTCTACTGCTTCACCCTGCAGACTTCACCTTCTCCTTCTCCTTCTTCTGCTTCTTCTGCTTCAACCTCCTGACTTCACCTTCTCCTTCTCCTTCTTCTACTTCTTCTGATTCACCCTCCAGACTTCACCTTCTCCTTCTCCTTCTTCTGCTTCTTCTGCTTCACCCTCCAATCTTCACCTTCTCCTTCTCCTTCTTCTGCTTCTTCTGCTGCACCCTCCAGACTTCACCTTCTCCTTCTCCTTCTTCTGCTTCTTCTGCTTCACCCTCCTGACTTCACCTTCTCCTTCTCCTTCTTCTACTTCTTCTGCTTCACCCCCCTGACTTCACCTTCTCCTTCTCCTTCTTCTGCTTCTTCTGATTCACCCTCCTAACTTCACTTTCTCCTTCTCCTTCTTCTGCTTCTTCTGATTCACCCTCCTGACTTCACCTTCTCCTTCTCCTTCTTCTGCTTCTTCTGATTCACCCTCCAGACTTCACCTTCTCCTTCTCCTTCTTCTGCTTCTTCTGATTCACCCTCCAGACTTCACCTTCTCCTTCTCCTTCTTCTGCTTCTTCTGATTCACCCTCCAGACCTCACCATCTCCTTCTTCTTCTTCTACTTCTTCTGATTCACCCTCCAGACTTTATCTTCTCCTTCTCCTTCTTCTGCTTCTTCTGATTCACCCTCCAGACCTCACCATCTCCTTCTTCTTCGTCTACTTCTTCTGATTCACCCTCCAGTCTTCACCTTCTCCTTCTCCTTCTTCTGCTTCTTCTGCTTCACCCTCCAGACTTCACCTTCTCCTTCTCTTTCTTCTGCTTCTTCTGATTCACCCTCCAGCCTTCAACTTCTCCTTCTCCTTCTTCTGATTCTTCTGATTCACCATCCAGACTTCACCTTCTCCTTCTCCTTCTTCTGCTTCTTCTGATTCACCCTCCTGACTTCACCTTCTCCTTCTCCTTCTTCTACTTCTTCTGATTCACCCTCCTGACTTCACCTTCTCCTTCTCCTTCTTCTACTTTTTCTGCTTCACGCTCCAGACTTCACCTTCTCCTTCTCCTTCTACTACTTCTTCTGATTCACCCTCCAGACTTCACCTTCTCCTTCTCCTTCTTCTGCTTCTTCTGATTCACCCTCCAGACTTCACCTTCTCCTTCTCCTTATTCTGCTTCTTCTGCTTCACCCTCCAGACTTCACCTTCTCCTTCTCCTTCTTCTACTTCTTCTGATTCACCCTCCAGACTTCACCTTCTCCTTCTCCTTCTTCTGCTTCTTCTGATTCACCCTCCAGACTTCACCTTCTCCTTCTCCTTATTCTGCTTCTTCTGATTCACCGTCCAGACTTCACCTTCTCCTTCTCCTTCTTCTGCTTCTTCTGATTCACCCTCCAGACTTCACCTTCTCCTTCTCCTTCTTCTGCTTCTTCTGATTCACACTCCAGACTTCACCTTCTCCTTCTCCTTCTTCTACTTCTTCTGATTCACCCTCCAGTCTTCATCTTCTCCTTCTCCTTCTTCTGCTTCTTCTGATTCACCCTCCAGACTTCACCTTCTCCTTCTCCTTTTTCTGCTTCTTCTGATTCACCCTCCAGACTTCACCTTCTCCTTCTCCTTCTTCTGCTTCTTCTGATTCACCCTCCAGACTTCACCTTCTCCTTCTCCTTCTTCTACTTCTTCTGATTCACCCTCCAGACTTCACCTTCTCCTTCTCCTTCTTCTGCTTCTTCTGATTCACCCTCCAGACATCACCTTCTCCTTCTCCTTCTTCTGCTTCTTCTGATTCACCCTCCAGACTTCACCTTCTCCTTCTCCTTCTTCTGCTTCTTCTGATTCACCGTTCAGACTTCACCTTCTCCTTCTCCTTCTTCTGCTTCTTCTGATTCACCCTCCAGACCTCACCTTCTCCTTCTCCTTCTTCTACTTCTTCTGCTTCACCCTCCAGACTTCATCTTCTCCTTCCCCTTCTTCTGCTTCTTCTGATTCACCCTCCAGACTTCACCTCCTCCTGCTCCTTCTTCTGCTTCTTCTGATTCACCCTCCAGACTTCGCCTTCTCCTTCTCCTTCTTCTACTTCTTCTGATTCACCCTCCAGACTTCACCTTCTCCTTCTCCTTCTTCTACTACTTCTGATTCACCCTCCAGTCTTCACCTTCTCCTTCTCCTTCTTCTGCTTCTTCTGATTCTCCCTCCAGACTTCACCTTCTCCTTCTCCTTCTTCTGCTTCTTCTGATTCACCCTCCTGACTTCACCTTCTCCTTCTCCTTCTTCTGCTTCTTCTGATTCACCCTCCAGACTTCACCTTCTCCTTCTCCTTCTTCTACTTCTTCTGATTCACCTCCCAGACTTCACCTTCTCCTTCTACTTCTTCTGCTTCTTCTGATTCACCCTCCAGACTTCACCTTCTCCTTCTCCTTCTTCTGCTTCTTCTGATTCACCCTCCAGACTTCATCTTCCCTTCTCCTTCTTCTGCTTCTTCTGATTCACCCTCCAGACTTCACCTTCTCCTTCTCCTTCTTCTGCTTCTTCTGATTCACCCTCCAGACTTCACCTTCTCCTTCTCCTTCTTCTACTTCTTCTGATTCACCCTCCAGACTTCACCTTCTCCTTCTCCTTCTTCTGCTTCTTCTGATTAACCCTCCAGACTTCACCTTCTGCTTCTCCTTCGTCTACTTCTTCTGATTCACCCTCCAGACTACACCTTCTCCTTCTCCTTCTTCTACTTCTTCTGATTCACCCTCCAGACTTCACCTTCACCTTCTCCTTCTTCTGCTTCTTCTGATTCACCCTCCAGACTTCACCTTCTCCTTCTCCTTCTTCTACTTCTTCTGATTCACCCTCCAGACTTCACCTTCTCCTTCTCCTTCTTCTACTTCTTCTGATTCACCCTCCAGACTTCACCTGCTCCTTCTCCTTCTTCTACTTCTTCTGCTTCTCCCTCCAGACTTCACCTTCTCCTTCTCCTTCTTTTGCTTCTTCTGATTCATCCTCCAGACTTCACCTTCTCCTTCTCCTTCTTCTACTTCTTCTGATTCACCCTCCAGACTTAACCTTCTCCTTCTCCTTCTTCTACTTCTTCTGATTCACCCTCCAGACTTCACCTTCTCTTTCTCCTTCTTCTACTTCTTCTGCTTCACCCTCCAGACTTCACCTTCTCCTTCTCCTTCTTCTGCTTCTTCTGCTTCACACTCCTGACTTCACCTTCTCCTTCTCCTTCTTCTACTTCTTCTGATTCACCCTCCTGACTTCACCTTCTCCTTCTCCTTCTTCTGCCTCTTCTGCTTCACCCTCCAGACTTCACCTTCTCCTTCTCCTTCTTCTGCTTCTTCTGCTTCGCCCTCCAGACTTCACCTTCTCCTTCTCCTTCTTCTGCTTCTTCTGCTTCACCCTCCAGACTTCACCTTCTCCTTCTCCTTCTTCTGCTTCTTCTGCTTCATCCTCCTGACTTCACCTTCTCCTTCTCCTTCTTCTACTTCTTCTGATTCACCCTCCAGACTTCACCTTCTCCTTCTCCTTCTTCTGCTTCTTCTGCTTCACCCTCCAGACTTCACCTTCTCCTTCTCCTTCTTCTGCTTCTTCTGCTGCGCCCTCCAGACTTCACCTTCTCCTTATCCTTCTTCTGCTTCTTCTGCTTCACCCTCCTGACTTCACCTTCTCCTTCTCCTTCTTCTACTTCTTCTGCTTCACCCCCCTGACTTCACCTTCTCCTTCTCCTTCTTCTGCTTCTTCTGATTCACCCTCCTAACTTCACCTTCTCCTTCTCCTTCTTCTGCTTCTTCTGATTCACCCTCCTGACTTCACCTTCTCCTTCTCCTTCTTCTGCTTCTTCTGATTAACCCTCCAGACTTCACCTTCTCCTTCTCCTTCTTCTGCTTCTTCTGATTCACCCTCCAGACTTCACCTTCTCCTTCTCCTTCTTCTGCTTCTTCTGATTCTCCCTCCAGACTTCACCTTCTCCTTCTCCTTCTTCTGCTTCTTCTGATTCACCCTCCAGACCTCACCTTCTCCTTCTCCTTCTTCTACTTCTTCTGATTCACCCTCCAGACTTCATCTTCTCCTTCTCCTTCTTCTGCTTCTTCTGATTCACCCTCCAGACTTCACCTTCTCCTTCTCCTTCTTCTGCTTCTTCTGATTCACCCTCCAGACTTCACCTTCTCCTTCTCCTTCTTCTACTTCTTCTGATTCACCCTCCAGACTTCACCTTCTCCTTCTCCTTCTTCTACTTCTTCTGATTCACCCGCCAGTCTTCACCTTCTCCTTCTCCTTCTTCTGCTTCTTCTGCTTCACCCTCCAGACTTCACCTTCTCCTTCTCTTTCTTCTGCTTCTTCTGATTCACCCTCCAGACTTCACCTTCTCCTTCTCCTTCTTCTGCTTCTTCTGATTCACCCTCCTGACTTCACCTTCTCCTTCTCCTTCTTCTACTTCTTCTGATTCACCCTCCTGACTTCACCTTCTCCTTCTCCTTCTTCTACTTCTTCTGCTTCACCCTCCAGACTTCACCTTCTCCTTCTCCTTCTTCTGCTTCTTCTGATTCACCCTCCAGACTTCACCTTCTCCTTCTCCTTCTTCTGCTTCTTCTGATTCACCCTCCAGACTTCACCTTCTCCTTCTCCTTATTCTGCTTCTTCTGATTCACCCTCCAGACTTCACCTTCTCCTGCTCCTTCTTCTGCTTCTTCTGATTCACCCTCGAGACTTCATCTTCTCCTTCTTCTGCTTCTTCTGATTCACCCTCCAGACTTCAACTTCTCCTTCTCCTTCTTCTGCTTCTTCTGATTCACCCTCCAGACTTCACCTTCTCCTTCTCGTTCTTCTACTTCTTTTGATTCACCCTCCAGACTTCACCTTCTCCTTCTCCTTCTTCTGCTTCTTCTGATTCACCCTCCAGACTTCACCTTCTCCTTCTCCTTCTTCTACTTCTTTTGATTCACCCTCCAGACTTCACCCTCTCCTTCTCCTTCTTCTACTTCTTCTGATTCACCCTCCAGACTTCACCTTCTCCTTCTCCTTCTTCTGCTTCTTCTGATTCACCCTCCAGACTTCACCTTCTCCTTCTCCTTCTTCTGCTTCTTCTGATTCACCCTTCAGACTTGACCTTCTCCTTCTCCTTCATCAGCTTCTTCTGATTCACCCGTCAGACTTCACCTTCTCCTTCTCCTTCTTCTGCTTCTTCTGATTCACCCTCCAGACATCACCTTCTCCTTCTCCTTCTTGTACTTCTTCTGATTCACCCTCCAGACTTCATCTTCTCCTTCTCCTTCTTCTGCTTCTTCTGATTCACCCTCCGGACTTCACCTTCTCCTTCTCCTTATTCTGCTTCTTCTGATTCACCCTCCAGACTTCGCCTTCTCCTTCTTCTTCTTCTACTTCTTCTGATTCACCCTCCAGACTTCACCGTCTCCTTCTCCTTCTTCTACTTCTTCTGATTCATCCTCCAGTCTTCACCTTCTCCTTCTCCTTCTTCTGCTTCTTCTGATACTCCCTCCAGAATTCACCTTCTCCTTTTCCTTCTTCTGCTTCTTCTGATTCACCCTCCTGACTTCACCTTCTCCTTCTCCTTCTTCTGCTTCTTCTGATTCACCCGCCAGACTTCACCTTCTCCTTCTCCTTCTTCTACTTCTTCTGATTCACCCTCCAGACTTCACCTTCTCCTTCTACTTCTTCTGCTTCTTCTGATTCACCCTCCAGACTTCACCTTCTCCTTCTCCTTCTTATGCTTCTTCTGATTCACCCTCCACACTTCACCTTCTCCTTCTCCTTCTTCTGCTTCTTCTGATTCACCCTCCAGACTTCACCTTCTCCTTCTCTATCTTCTACTTCTTTTGATTCACCCTCCAGACTTCACCTTCTCCTTCTCCTTCTTCTGCTTCTTCTGATTCACCCTCCAGACTTCACCTTCTCCTTCTCCTTCTTCTACTTCTTTTGATTCACCCTCCAGACTTCACCCTCTCCTTCTCCTTCTTCTACTTCTTCTGATTCACCCTCCAGACTTCACCTTCTCCTTCTCCTTCTTCTGCTTCTTCTGATTCACCCTCCAGACTTCACCTTCTCCTTCTCCTTCTTCTGCTTCTTCTGATTCACCCTTCAGACTTGACCTTCTCCTTCTCCTTCATCAGCTTCTTCTGATTCACCCGTCAGACTTCACCTTCTCCTTCTCCTTCTTCTGCTTCTTCTGATTCACCCTCCAGACATCACCTTCTCCTTCTCCTTCTTGTACTTCTTCTGATTCACCCTCCAGACTTCATCTTCTCCTTCTCCTTCTTCTGCTTCTTCTGATTCACCCTCCGGACTTCACCTTCTCCTTCTCCTTATTCTGCTTCTTCTGATTCACCCTCCAGACTTCGCCTTCTTCTTCTTCTTCTTCTACTTCTTCTGATTCACCCTCCAGACTTCACCGTCTCCTTCTCCTTCTTCTACTTCTTCTGATTCATCCTCCAGTCTTCACCTTCTCCTTCTCCTTCTTCTGCTTCTTCTGATTCACCCTCCAGACTTCACCTTCTCCTTTTCCTTCTTCTGCTTCTTCTGATTCACCCTCCAGACTTCACCTTCTCCTTCTCCTTCTTCTACTTCTTCTGATTCACCCTCCAGACTTCACCTTCTGCTTCTCCTTCTTCTACTTCTTCTGCTTCTCCCTCCAGACTTCACCTTCTCCTTCTCCTTCTTCTGCTTCTTCTGATTCACCCTCCAGACTTCACCTTCTCCTTCTCCTTCTTCTACTTCTTCTGATTCACCCTCCAGACTTCACCTTCTCCTTCTCCTTCTTCTACTTCTTCTGATTCACCCTCCAGACTTCACCTTCTCCTTCTCCTTCTTCTACTTCTTCTGATTCACCCTCCTGACTTCACCATCTCCTTCTCCTTCTTCTGCTTCTACTGCTTCACCCTGCAGACTTCACCTTCTCCTTCTCCTTCTTCTGCTTCTTCTGCTTCAACCTCCTGACTTCACCTTCTCCTTCTCCTTCTTCTACTTCTTCTGATTCACCCTCCAGACTTCACCTTCTCCTTCTCCTTCTTCTGCTTCTTCTGCTTCACCCTCCAATCTTCACCTTCTCCTTCTCCTTCTTCTGCTTCTTCTGCTGCACCCTCCAGACTTCACCTTCTCCTTCTCCTTCTTCTGCTTCTTCTGCTTCACCCTCCTGACTTCACCTTCTCCTTCTCCTTCTTCTACTTCTTCTGCTTCACCCCCCTGACTTCACCTTCTCCTTCTCCTTCTTCTGCTTCTTCTGATTCACCCTCCTAACTTCACCTTCTCCTTCTCCTTCTTCTGCTTCTTCTGATTCACCCTCCTGACTTCACCTTCTCCTTCTCCTTCTTCTGCTTCTTCTGATTCACCCTCCAGACTTCACCTTCTCCTTCTCCTTCTTCTGCTTCTTCTGATTCACCCTCCAGACTTCACCTTCTCCTTCTCCTTCTTCTGCTTCTTCTGATTCACCCTCCAGACCTCACCATCTCCTTCTTCTTCTTCTACTTCTTCTGATTCACCCTCCAGACTTTATCTTCTCCTTCTCCTTCTTCTGCTTCTTCTGATTCACCCTCCAGACCTCACCATCTTCTTCTTCTTCGTCTACTTCTTCTGATTCACCCTCCAGTCTTCACCTTCTCCTTCTCCTTCTTCTGCTTCTTCTGCTTCACCCTCCAGACTTCACCTTCTCCTTCTCTTTCTTCTGCTTCTTCTGATTCACCCTCCAGCCTTCACCTTCTCCTTCTCCTTCTTCTGATTCTTCTGATTCACCATCCAGACTTCACCTTCTCCTTCTCCTTCTTCTGCTTCTTCTGATTCACCCTCCTGACTTCACCTTCTCCTTCTCCTTCTTCTACTTCTTCTGATTCACCCTCCTGACTTCACCTTCTCCTTCTCCTTCTTCTACTTTTTCTGCTTCACGCTCCAGACTTCACCTTCTCCTTCTCCTTCTACTACTTCTTCTGATTCACCTTCCAGACTTCACCTTCTCCTTCTCCTTCTTCTGCTTCTTCTGATTCACCCTCCAGACTTCACCTTCTCCTTCTCCTTATTCTGCTTCTTCTGCTTCACCCTCCAGACTTCACCTTCTCCTTCTCCTTCTTCTACGTCTTCTGATTCACCCTCCAGACTTCACCTTCTCCTTCTCCTTCTTCTGCTTCTTCTGATTCACCCTCCAGACTTCACCTTCTCCTTCTCCTTATTCTGCTTCTTCTGATTCACCGTCCAGACTTCACCTTCTCCTTCTCCTTCTTCTGCTTCTTCTGATTCACCCTCCAGACTTCACCTTCTCCTTCTCCTTCTTCTGCTTCTTCTGATTCACACTCCAGACTTCACCTTCTCCTTCTCCTTCTTCTACTTCTTCTGATTCACCCTCCAGACTTCATCTTCTCCTTCTCCTTCTTCTGCTTCTTCTGATTCACCCTCCAGACTTCACCTTCTCCTTCTCCTTTTTCTGCTTCTTCTGATTCACCCTCCAGACTTCACCTTCTCCTTCTCCTTCTTCTACTTCTTCTGCTTCACCCCCCTGACTTCACCTTCTCCTTCTCCTTCTTCTGCTTCTTCTGATTCACCCTCCTAACTTCACCTTCTCCTTCTCCTTCTTCTGCTTCTTCTGATTCACCCTCCTGACTTCACCTTCTCCTTCTCCTTCTTCTGCTTCTTCTGATTAACCCTCCAGACTTCACCTTCTCCTTCTCCTTCTTCTGCTTCTTCTGATTCTCCCTCCAGACTTCACCTTCTCCTTCTCCTTCTTCTGCTTCTTCTGATTCACCCTCCAGACCTCACCTTCTCCTTCTCCTTCTTCTACTTCTTCTGATTCACCCTCCAGACTTCATCTTCTCCTTCTCCTTCTTCTGCTTCTTCTGATTCACCCTCCAGACTTCACCTTCTCCTTCTCCTTCTTCTGCTTCTTCTGATTCACCCTCCAGACTTCACCTTCTCCTTCTCCTTCTTCTACTTCTTCTGATTCACCCTCCAGACTTCACCTTCTCCTTCTCCTTCTTCTACTTCTTCTGATTCACCCGCCAGTCTTCACCTTCTCCTTCTCCTTCTTCTGCTTCTTCTGCTTCACCCTCCAGACTTCACCTTCTCCTTCTCTTTCTTCTGCTTCTTCTGATTCACCCTCCAGACTTCACCTTCTCCTTCTCCTTCTTCTGATTCTTCTGATTCACCCTCCAGACTTCACCTTCTCCTTCTCCTTCTTCTGCTTCTTCTGATTCACCCTCCTGACTTCACCTTCTCCTTCTCCTTCTTCTACTTCTTCTGATTCACCCTCCTGACTTCACCTTCTCCTTCTCCTTCTTCTACTTCTTCTGCTTCACCCTCCAGACTTCACCTTCTCCTTCTCCTTCTTCTGCTTCTTCTGATTCACCCTCCAGACTTCACCTTCTCCTTCTCCTTCTTCTGCTTCTTCTGATTCACCCTCCAGACTTCACCTTCTCCTTCTCCTTATTCTGCTTCTTCTGATTCACCCTCCAGACTTCACCTTCTCCTGCTCCTTCTTCTGCTTCTTCTGATTCACCCTCGAGACTTCATCTTCTCCTTCTCCTTCTTCTGCTTCTTCTGATTCACCCTCCAGACTTCAACTTCTCCTTCTCCTTCTTCTGCTTCTTCTGATTCACCCTCCAGACTTCACCTTCTCCTTCTCGTTCTTCTACTTCTTTTGATTCACCCTCCAGACTTCACCTTCTCCTTCTCCTTCTTCTGCTTCTTCTGATTCACCCTCCAGACTTCACCTTCTCCTTCTCCTTCTTCTACTTCTTTTGATTCACCCCCCAGACTTCACCCTCTCCTTCTCCTTCTTCTACTTCTTCTGATTCACCCTCCAGACTTCACCTTCTCCTTCTCCTTCATCAGCTTCTTCTGATTCACCCGTCAGACTTCACCTTCTCCTTCTCCTTCTTCTGCTTCTTCTGATTCACCCTCCAGACATCACCTTCTCCTTCTCCTTCTTGTACTTCTTCTGATTCACCCTCCAGACTTCATCTTCTCCTTCTCCTTCTTCTGCTTCTTCTGATTCACCCTCCGGACTTCACCTTCTCCTTCTCCTTATTCTGCTTCTTCTGATTCACCCTCCAGACTTCGCCTTCTCCTTCTTCTTCTTCTACTTCTTCTGATTCACCCTCCAGACTTCACCGTCTCCTTCTCCTTCTTCTACTTCTTCTGATTCATCCTCCAGTCTTCACCTTCTCCTTCTCCTTCTTCTGCTTCTTCTGATACACCCTCCAGAATTCACCTTCTCCTTTTCCTTCTTCTGCTTCTTCTGATTCACCCTCCAGACTTCACCTTCTCCTTCTCCTTCTTCTACTTCTTCTGATTCACCCTCCAGACTTCACCTTCTCCTTCTCCTTCTTCTACTTCTTCTGATTCACCCTCCAGACTTCACCTTCTCCTTCTCCTTCTTCTACTTCTTCTGATTCACCCTCCTGACTTCACCATCTCCTTCTCCTTCTTCTGCTTCTACTGCTTCACCCTGCAGACTTCACCTTCTCCTTCTCCTTCTTCTGCTTCTTCTGCTTCAACCTCCTGACTTCACCTTCTCCTTCTCCTTCTTCTACTTCTTCTGATTCACCCTCCAGACTTCACCTTCTCCTTCTCCTTCTTCTGCTTCTTCTGCTTCAACCTCCAATCTTCACCTTCTCCTTCTCCTTCTTCTGCTTCTTCTGCTGCACCCTCCAGACTTCACCTTCTCCTTCTCCTTCTTCTGCTTCTTCTGCTTCACCCTCCTGACTTCACCTTCTCCTTCTCCTTCTTCTACTTCTTCTGCTTCACCCCCCTGACTTCACCTTCTCCTTCTCCTTCTTCTGCTTCTTCTGATTCACCCTCCTAACTTCACCTTCTCCTTCTCCTTCTTCTGCTTCTTCTGATTCACCCTCCTGACTTCACCTTCTCCTTCTTCTGCTTCTTCTGATTCACCCTCCAGACTTCACCTTCTCCTTCTCCTTCTTCTGCTTCTTCTGATTCACCCTCCAGACTTCACCTTCTCCTTCTCCTTCTTCTGCTTCTTCTGATTCACCCTCCAGACCTCACCATCTCCTTCTTCTTCTTCTACTTCTTCTGATTCACCCTCCAGACTTTATCTTCTCCTTCTCCTTCTTCTGCTTCTTCTGATTCACCCTCCAGACCTCACCATCTCCTTCTTCTTCGTCTACTTCTTCTGATTCACCCTCCAGTCTTCACCTTCTCCTTCTCCTTCTTCTGCTTCTTCTGCTTCACCCTCCAGACTTCACCTTGTCCTTCTCTTTCTTCTGCTTCTTCTGATTCACCCTCCAGCCTTCACCTTCTCCTTCTCCTTCTTCTGATTCTTCTGATTCACCATCCAGACTTCACCTTCTCCTTCTCCTTCTTCTGCTTCTTCTGATTCACCCTCCTGACTTCACCTTCTCCTTCTCCTTCTTCTACTTCTTCTGATTCACCCTCCTGACTTCACCTTCTCCTTCTCCTTCTTCTACTTTTTCTGCTTCACGCTCCAGACTTCACCTTCTCCTTCTCCTTCTACTACTTCTTCTGATTCACCCTCCAGACTTCACCTTCTCCTTCTCCTTCTTCTGCTTCTTCTGATTCACCCTCCAGACTTCACCTTCTCCTTCTCCTTATTCTGCTTCTTCTGCTTCACCCTCCAGACTTCACCTTCTCCTTCTCCTTCTTCTACTTCTTCTGATTCACCCTCCAGACTTCACCTTCTCCTTCTCCTTCTTCTGCTTCTTCTGATTCACCCTCCAGACTTCACCTTCTCCTTCTCCTTATTCTGCTTCTTCTGATTCACCGTCCAGACTTCACCTTCTCCTTCTCCTTCTTCTGCTTCTTCTGATTCACCCTCCAGACTTCACCTTCTCCTTCTCCTTCTTCTGCTTCTTCTGATTCACACTCCAGACTTCACCTTCTCCTTCTCCTTCTTCTACTTCTTCTGATTCACCCTCCAGACTTCATCTTCTCCTTCTCCTTCTTCTGCTTCTTCTGATTCACCCTCCAGACTTCACCTTCTCCTTCTCCTTTTTCTGCTTCTTCTGATTCACCCTCCAGACTTCACCTTCTCCTTCTCCTTCTTCTACTTCTTCTGCTTCACCCCCCTGACTTCACCTTCTCCTTCTCCTTCTTCTGCTTCTTCTGATTCACCCTCCTAACTTCACCTTCTCCTTCTCCTTCTTCTGCTTCTTCTGATTCACCCTCCTGACTTCACCTTCTCCTTCTCCTTCTTCTGCTTCTTCTGATTAACCCTCCAGACTTCACCTTCTCCTTCTCCTTCTTCTGCTTCTTCTGATTCTCCCTCCAGACTTCACCTTCTCCTTCTCCTTCTTCTGCTTCTTCTGATTCACCCTCCAGACCTCACCTTCTCCTTCTCCTTCTTCTACTTCTTCTGATTCACCCTCCAGACTTCATCTTCTCCTTCTCCTTCTTCTGCTTCTTCTGATTCACCCTCCAGACTTCACCTTCTCCTTCTCCTTCTTCTGCTTCTTCTGATTCACCCTCCAGACTTCACCTTCTCCTTCTCCTTCTTCTACTTCTTCTGATTCACCCTCCAGACTTCACCTTCTCCTTCTCCTTCTTCTACTTCTTCTGATTCACCCGCCAGTCTTCACCTTCTCCTTCTCCTTCTTCTGCTTCTTCTGCTTCACCCTCCAGACTTCACCTTCTCCTTCTCTTTCTTCTGCTTCTTCTGATTCACCCTCCAGACTTCACCTTCTCCTTCTCCTTCTTCTGATTCTTCTGATTCACCCTCCAGACTTCACCTTCTCCTTCTCCTTCTTCTGCTTCTTCTGATTCACCCTCCTGACTTCACCTTCTCCTTATCCTTCTTCTACTTCTTCTGATTCACCCTCCTGACTTCACCTTCTCCTTCTCCTTCTTCTACTTCTTCTGCTTCACCCTCCAGACTTCACCTTCTCCTTCTCCTTCTTCTGCTTCTTCTGATTCACCCTCCAGACTTCACCTTCTCCTTCTCCTTCTTCTGCTTCTTCTGATTCACCCTCCAGACTTCACCTTCTCCTTCTCCTTATTCTGCTTCTTCTGATTCACCCTCCAGACTTCACCTTCTCCTGCTCCTTCTTCTGCTTCTTCTGATTCACCCTCGAGACTTCATCTTCTCCTTCTCCTTCTTCTGCTTCTTCTGATTCACCCTCCAGACTTCAACTTCTCCTTCTCCTTCTTCTGCTTCTTCTGATTCACCCTCCAGACTTCACCTTCTCCTTCTCGTTCTTCTACTTCTTTTGATTCACCCTCCAGACTTCACCTTCTCCTTCTCCTTCTTCTGCTTCTTCTGATTCACCCTCCAGACTTCACCTTCTCCTTCTCCTTCTTCTACTTCTTTTGATTCACCCTCCAGACTTCACCCTCTCCTTCTCCTTCTTCTACTTCTTCTGATTCACCCTCCAGACTTCACCTTCTCCTTCTCCTTCTTCTGCTTCTTCTGATTCACCCTCCAGACTTCACCTTCTCCTTCTCCTTCTTCTGCTTCTTCTGATTCACCCTTCAGACTTGACCTTCTCCTTCTCCTTCATCAGCTTCTTCTGATTCACCCGTCAGACTTCACCTTCTCCTTCTCCTTCTTCTGCTGCTTCTGATTCACCCTCCAGACATCACCTTCTCCTTCTCCTTCTTGTACTTCTTCTGATTCACCCTCCAGACTTCATCTTCTCCTTCTCCTTCTTCTGCTTCTTCTGATTCACCCTCCGGACATCACCTTCTCCTTCTCCTTATTCTGCTTCTTCTGATTCACCCTCCAGACTTCGCCTTCTCCTTCTTCTTCTTCTACTTCTTCTGATTCACCCTCCAGACTTCACCGTCTCCTTCTCCTTCTTCTACTCCTTCTGATTCATCCTCCAGTCTTCACCTTCTCCTTCTCCTTCTTCTGCTTCTTCTGATACACCCTCCAGAATTCACCTTCTCCTTTTCCTTCTTCTGCTTCTTCTGATTCACCCTCCTGACTTCACCTTCTCCTTCTCCTTCTTCTGCTTCTTCTGATTCACCCGCCAGACTTCACCTTCTCCTTCTCCTTCTTCTACTTCTTCTGATTCACCCTCCAGACTTCACCTTCTCCTTCTACTTCTTCTGCTTCTTCTGATTCACCCTCCAGACTTCACCTTCTCCTTCTCCTTCTTATGCTTCTTCTGATTCACCCTCCACACTTCACCTTCTCCTTCTCCTTCTTCTGCTTCTTCTGATTCACCCTCCAGACTTCACCTTCTCCTTCTCGTTCTTCTACTTCTTTTGATTCACCCTCCAGACTTCACCTTCTCCTTCTCCTTCTTCTGCTTCTTCTGATTCACCCTCCAGACTTCACCTTCTCCTTCTCCTTCTTCTACTTCTTTTGATTCACCCTCCAGACTTCACCCTCTCCTTCTCCTTCTTCTACTTCTTCTGATTCACCCTCCAGACTTCACCTTCTCCTTCTCCTTCTTCTGCTTCTTCTGATTCACCCTCCAGACTTCACCTTCTCCTTCTCCTTCTTCTGCTTCTTCTGATTCACCCTTCAGACTTGACCTTCTCCTTCTCCTTCATCAGCTTCTTCTGATTCACCCGTCAGACTTCACCTTCTCCTTCTCCTTCTTCTGCTTCTTCTGATTCACCCTCCAGACATCACCTTCTCCTTCTCCTTCTTGTACTTCTTCTGATTCACCCTCCAGACTTCATCTTCTCCTTCTCCTTCTTCTGCTTCTTCTGATTCACCCTCCGGACTTCACCTTCTCCTTCTCCTTATTCTGCTTCTTCTGATTCACCCTCCAGACTTCGCCTTCTTCTTCTTCTTCTTCTACTTCTTCTGATTCACCCTCCAGACTTCACCGTCTCCTTCTCCTTCTTCTACTTCTTCTGATTCATCCTCCAGTCTTCACCTTCTCCTTCTCCTTCTTCTGCTTCTTCTGATTCACCCTCCAGACTTCACCTTCTCCTTTTCCTTCTTCTGCTTCTTCTGATTCACCCTCCAGACTTCACCTTCTCCTTCTCCTTCTTCTACTTCTTCTGATTCACCCTCCAGACTTCACCTTCTGCTTCTCCTTCTTCTACTTCTTCTGCTTCTCCCTCCAGACTTCACCTTCTCCTTCTCCTTCTTCTGCTTCTTCTGATTCACCCTCCAGACTTCACCTTCTCCTTCTCCTTCTTCTACTTCTTCTGATTCACCCTCCAGACTTCACCTTCTCCTTCTCCTTCTTCTACTTCTTCTGATTCACCCTCCAGACTTCACCTTCTCCTTCTCCTTCTTCTACTTCTTCTGATTCACCCTCCTGACTTCACCATCTCCTTCTCCTTCTTCTGCTTCTACTGCTTCACCCTGCAGACTTCACCTTCTCCTTCTCCTTCTTCTGCTTCTTCTGCTTCAACCTCCTGACTTCACCTTCTCCTTCTCCTTCTTCTACTTCTTCTGATTCACCCTCCAGACTTCACCTTCTCCTTCTCCTTCTTCTGCTTCTTCTGCTTCACCCTCCAATCTTCACCTTCTCCTTCTCCTTCTTCTGCTTCTTCTGCTGCACCCTCCAGACTTCACCTTCTCCTTCTCCTTCTTCTGCTTCTTCTGCTTCACCCTCCTGACTTCACCTTCTCCTTCTCCTTCTTCTACTTCTTCTGCTTCACCCCCCTGACTTCACCTTCTCCTTCTCCTTATTCTGCTTCTTCTGATTCACCCTCCTAACTTCACCTTCTCCTTCTCCTTCTTCTGCTTCTTCTGATTCACCCTCCTGACTTCACCTTCTCCTTCTCCTTCTTCTGCTTCTTCTGATTCACCCTCCAGACTTCACCTTCTCCTTCTCCTTCTTCTGCTTCTTCTGATTCACCCTCCAGACTTCACCTTCTCCTTCTCCTTCTTCTGCTTCTTCTGATTCACCCTCCAGACCTCACCATCTCCTTCTTCTTCTTCTACTTCTTCTGATTCACCCTCCAGACTTTATCTTCTCCTTCTCCTTCTTCTGCTTCTTCTGATTCACCCTCCAGACCTCACCATCTCCTTCTTCTTCGTCTACTTCTTCTGATTCACCCTCCAGTCTTCACCTTCTCCTTCTCCTTCTTCTGCTTCTTCTGCTTCACCCTCCAGACTTCACCTTCTCCTTCTCTTTCTTCTGCTTCTTCTGATTCACCCTCCAGCCTTCACCTTCTCCTTCTCCTTCTTCTGATTCTTCTGATTCACCATCCAGACTTCACCTTCTCCTTCTCCTTCTTCTGCTTCTTCTGATTCACCCTCCTGACTTCACCTTCTCCTTCTCCTTCTTCTACTTCTTCTGATTCACCCTCCTGACTTCACCTTCTCCTTCTGCTTCTTCTACTTTTTCTGCTTCACGCTCCAGACTTCACCTTCTCCTTCTCCTTCTACTACTTCTTCTGATTCACCCTCCAGACTTCACCTTCTCCTTCTCCTTCTTCTGCTTCTTCTGATTCACCCTCCAGACTTCACCTTCTCCTTCTCCTTATTCTGCTTCTTCTGCTTCACCCTCCAGACTTCACCTTCTCCTTCTCCTTCTTCTACTTCTTCTGATTCACCCTCCAGACTTCACCTTCTCCTTCTCCTTCTTCTGCTTCTTCTGATTCACCCTCCAGACTTCACCTTCTCCTTCTCCTTATTCTGCTTCTTCTGATTCACCGTCCAGACTTCACCTTCTCCTTCTCCTTCTTCTGCTTCTTCTGATTCACCCTCCAGACTTCACCTTCTCCTTCTCCTTCTTCTGCTTCTTCTGATTCACACTCCAGACTTCACCTTCTCCTTCTCCTTCTTCTACTTCTTCTGATTCACCCTCCAGACTTCATCTTCTCCTTCTCCTTCTTCTGCTTCTTCTGATTCACCCTCCAGACTTCACCTTCTCCTTCTCCTTTTTCTGCTTCTTCTGATTCACCCTCCAGACTTCACCTTCTCCTTCTCCTTCTTCTGCTTCTTCTGATTCACCCTCCAGACTTCACCTTCTCCTTCTCCTTCTTCTACTTCTTCTGATTCACCCTCCAGACTTCACCTTCTCCTTCTCCTTCTTCTGCTTCTTCTGATTCACCCTCCAGACATCACCTTCTCCTTCTCCTTCTTCTGCTTCTTCTGATTCACCCTCCAGACTTCACCTTCTCCTTCTCCTTCTTCTGCTTCTTCTGATTCACCGTTCAGACTTCACCTTCTCCTTCTCCTTCTTCTGCTTCTTCTGATTCACCCTCCAGACCTCACCTTCTCCTTCTCCTTCTTCTACTTCTTCTGCTTCACCCTCCAGACTTCATCTTCTCCTTCCCCTTCTTCTGCTTCTTCTGATTCACCCTCCAGACTTCACCTCCTCCTGCTCCTTCTTCTGCTTCTTCTGATTCACCCTCCAGACTTCGCCTTCTCCTTCTCCTTCTTCTACTTCTTCTGATTCACCCTCCAGACTTCACCTTCTCCTTCTCCTTCTTCTACTACTTCTGATTCACACTCCAGTCTTCACCTTCTCCTTCTCCTTCTTCTGCTTCTTCTGATTCTCCCTCCAGACTTCACCTTCTCCTTCTCCTTCTTCTGCTTCTTCTGATTCACCCTCCTGACTTCACCTTCTCCTTCTCCTTCTTCTGCTTCTTCTGATTCACCCTCCAGACTTCACCTTCTCCTTCTCCTTCTTCTACTTCTTCTGATTCACCTCCCAGACTTCACCTTCTCCTTCTACTTCTTCTGCTTCTTCTGATTCACCCTCCAGACTTCACCTTCTCCTTCTCCTTCTTCTGCTTCTTCTGATTCACCCTCCAGACGTCATCTTCCCTTCTCCTTCTTCTGCTTCTTCTGATTCACCCTCCAGACTTCACCTTCTCCTTCTCCTTCTTCTGCTTCTTCTGATTCACCCTCCAGACTTCACCTTCTCCTTCTCCTTCTTCTACTTCTTCTGATTCACCCTCCAGACTTCACCTTCTCCTTCTCCTTCTTCTGCTTCTTCTGATTAACCCTCCAGACTTCACCTTCTGCTTCTCCTTCGTCTACTTCTTCTGATTCACCCTCCAGACTACACCTTCTCCTTCTCCTTCTTCTACTTCTTCTGATTCACCCTCCAGACTTCACCTTCACCTTCTCCTTCTTCTGCTTCTTCTGATTCACCCTCCAGACTTCACCTTCTCCTTCTCCTTCTTCTACTTCTTCTGATTCACCCTCCAGACTTCACCTTCTCCTTCTCCTTCTTCTACTTCTTCTGATTCACCCTCCAGACTTCACCAGCTCCTTCTCCTTCTTCTACTTCTTCTGCTTCTCCCTCCAGACTTCACCTTCTCCTTCTCCTTCTTTTGCTTCTTCTGATTCATCCTCCAGACTTCATCTTCTCCTTCTCCTTCTTCTACTTCTTCTGATTCACCCTCCAGACTTCACCTTCTCCTTCTCCTTCTTCTACTTCTTCTGATTCACCCTCCAGACTTCACCTTCTCTTTCTCCTTCTTCTACTTCTTCTGCTCCACCCTCCAGACTTCACCTTCTCCTTCTCCTTCTTCTGCTTCTTCTGCTTTACCCTCCAGACTTCACCTTCTCCTTCTCCTTCTTCTGCTTCTTCTGCTTCACACTCCTGACTTCACCTTCTCCTTCTCCTTCTTCTACTTCTTCTGATTCACCCTCCTGACTTCACCTTCTCCTTCTCCTTCTTCTGCCTCTTCTGCTTCACCCTCCAGACTTCACCTTCTCCTTCTCCTTCTTCTGCTTCTTCTGCTTCGCCCTCCAGACTTCACCTTCTCCTTCTCCTTCTTCTGCTTCTTCTGCTTCACCCTCCAGACTTCACCTTCTCCTTCTCCTTCTTCTGCTTCTTCTGCTTCATCCTCCTGACTTCACCTTCTCCTTCTCCTTCTTCTACTTCTTCTGATTCACCCTCCAGACTTCACCTTCTCCTTCTCCTTCTTCTGCTTCTTCTGCTTCACCCTCCAGACTTCACCTTCTCCTTCTCCTTCTTCTGCTTCTTCTGCTGCGCCCTCCAGACTTCACCTTCTCCTTATCCTCCTTCTGCTTCTTCTGCTTCACCCTCCTGACTTCACCTTCTCCTTCTCCTTCTTCTACTTCTTCTGCTTCACCCCCCTGACTTCACCTTCTCCTTCTCCTTCTTCTGATTCACCCTCCTAACTTCACCTTCTCCTTCTCCTTCTTCTGCTTCTTCTGATTCACCCTCCTGACTTCACCTTCTCCTTCTCCTTCTTCTGCTTCTTCTGATTAACCCTCCAGACTTCACCTTCTCCTTCTCCTTCTTCTGCTTCTTCTGATTCTCCCTCCAGACTTCACCTTCTCCTTCTCCTTCTTCTGCTTCTTCTGATTCACCCTCCAGACCTCACCTTCTCCTTCTCCTTCTTCTACTTCTTCTGATTCACCCTCCAGACTTCATCTTCTCCTTCTCCTTCTTCTGCTTCTTCTGATTCACCCTCCAGACTTCACCTTCTCCTTCTCCTTCTTCTGCTTCTTCTGATTCACCCTCCAGACTTCACCTTCTCCTTCTCCTTCTTCTACTTCTTCTGATTCACCCTCCAGACTTCACCTTCTCCTTCTCCTTCTTCTACTTCTTCTGATTCACCCGCCAGTCTTCACCTTCTCCTTCTCCTTCTTCTGCTTCTTCTGCTTCACCCTCCAGACTTCACCTTCTCCTTCTCTTTCTTCTGCTTCTTCTGATTCACCCTCCAGACTTCACCTTCTCCTTCTCCTTCTTCTGATTCTTCTGATTCACCCTCCAGACTTCACCTTCTCCTTCTCCTTCTTCTGCTTCTTCTGATTCACCCTCCTGACTTCACCTTCTCCTTCTCCTTCTTCTACTTCTTCTGATTCACCCTCCTGACTTCACCTTCTCCTTCTCCTTCTTCTACTTCTTCTGCTTCACCCTCCAGACTTCACCTTCTCCTTCTCCTTCTTCTGCTTCTTCTGATTCACCCTCCAGACTTCACCTTCTCCTTCTCCTTCTTCTGCTTCTTCTGATTCACCCTCCAGACTTCACCTTCTCCTTCTCCTTATTCTGCTTCTTCTGATTCACCCTCCAGACTTCACCTTCTCCTGCTCCTTCTTCTGCTTCTTCTGATTCACCCTCGAGACTTCATCTTCTCCTTCTCCTTCTTCTGCTTCTTCTGATTCACCCTCCAGACTTCAACTTCTCCTTCTCCTTCTTCTGCTTCTTCTGATTCACCCTCCAGACTTCACCTTCTCCTTCTCGTTCTTCTACTTCTTTTGATTCACCCTCCAGACTTCACCTTCTCCTTCTCCTTCTTCTGCTTCTTCTGATTCACCCTCCAGACTTCACCTTCTCCTTCTCCTTCTTCTACTTCTTTTGATTCACCCTCCAGACTTCACCCTCTCCTTCTCCTTCTTCTACTTCTTCTGATTCACCCTCCAGACTTCACCTTCTCCTTCTCCTTCTTCTGCTTCTTCTGATTCACCCTCCAGACTTCACCTTCTCCTTCTCCTTCTTCTGCTTCTTCTGATTCACCCTTCAGACTTGACCTTCTCCTTCTCCTTCATCAGCTTCTTCTGATTCACCCGTCAGACTTCACCTTCTCCTTCTCCTTCTTCTGCTTCTTCTGATTCACCCTCCAGACATCACCTTCTCCTTCTCCTTCTTGTACTTCTTCTGATTCACCCTCCAGACTTCATCTTCTCCTTCTCCTTCTTCTGCTTCTTCTGATTCACCCTCCGGACTTCACCTTCTCCTTCTCCTTATTCTGCGTCTTCTGATTCACCCTCCAGACTTCGCCTTCTCCTTCTTCTTCTTCTACTTCTTCTGATTCACCCTCCAGACTTCACCGTCTCCTTCTCCTTCTTCTACTTCTTCTGATTCATCCTCCAGTCTTCACCTTCTCCTTCTCCTTCTTCTGCTTCTTCTGATACACCCTCCAGAATTCACCTTCTCCTTTTCCTTCTTCTGCTTCTTCTGATTCACCCTCCTGACTTCACCTTCTCCTTCTCCTTCTTCTGCTTCTTCTGATTCACCCGCCAGACTTCACCTTCTCCTTCTCCTTCTTCTACTTCTTCTGATTCACCCTCCAGACTTCACCTTCTCCTTCTACTTCTTCTGCTTCTTCTGATTCACCCTCCAGACTTCACCTTCTCCTTCTCCTTCTTATGCTTCTTCTGATTCACCCTCCACACTTCACCTTCTCCTTCTCCTTCTTCTGCTTCTTCTGATTCACCCTCCAGACTTCACCTTCTCCTTCTCGTTCTTCTACTTCTTTTGATTCACCCTCCAGACTTCACCTTCTCCTTCTCCTTCTTCTGCTTCTTCTGATTCACCCTCCAGACTTCACCTTCTCCTTCTCCTTCTTCTACTTCTTTTGATTCACCCTCCAGACTTCACCCTCTCCTTCTCCTTCTTCTACTTCTTCTGATTCACCCTCCAGACTTCACCTTCTCCTTCTCCTTCTTCTGCTTCTTCTGATTCACCCTCCAGACTTCACCTTCTCCTTCTCCTTCTTCTGCTTCTTCTGCTTCATCCTCCTGACTTCACCTTCTCCTTCTCCTTCTTCTACTTCTTCTGATTCACCCTCCAGACTTCACCTTCTCCTTCTCCTTCTTCTGCTTCTTCTGCTTCACCCTCCAGACTTCACCTTCTCCTTCTCCTTCTTCTGCTTCTTCTGCTGCGCCCTCCAGACTTCACCTTCTCCTTATCCTTCTTCTGCTTCTTCTGCTTCACCCTCCTGACTTCACCTTCTCCTTCTCCTTCTTCTACTTCTTCTGCTTCACCCCCCTGACTTCACCTTCTCCTTCTCCTTCTTCTGCTTCTTCTGATTCACCCTCCTAACTTCACCTTCTCCTTCTCCTTCTTCTGCTTCTTCTGATTCACCCTCCTGACTTCACCTTCTCCTTCTCCTTCTTCTGCTTCTTCTGATTAACCCTCCAGACTTCACCTTCTCCTTCTCCTTCTTCTGCTTCTTCTGATTCTCCCTCCAGACTTCACCTTCTCCTTCTCCTTCTTCTGCTTCTTCTGATTCACCCTCCAGACCTCACCTTCTCCTTCTCCTTCTTCTACTTCTTCTGATTCACCCTCCAGACTTCATCTTCTCCTTCTCCTTCTTCTGCTTCTTCTGATTCACCCTCCAGACTTCACCTTCTCCTTCTCCTTCTTCTGCTTCTTCTGATTCACCCTCCAGACTTCACCTTCTCCTTCTCCTTCTTCTACTTCTTCTGATTCACCCTCCAGATTTCACCTTCTCCTTCTCCTTCTTCTACTTCTTCTGATTCACCCGCCAGTCTTCACCTTCTCCTTCTCCTTCTTCTGCTTCTTCTGCTTCACCCTCCAGACTTCACCTTCTCCTTCTCTTTCTTCTGCTTCTTCTGATTCACCCTCCAGACTTCACCTTCTCCTTCTCCTTCTTCTGATTCTTCTGATCCACCCTCCAGACTTCACCTTCTCCTTCTCCTTCTTCTGCTTCTTCTGATTCACCCTCCTGACTTCACCTTCTCCTTCTCCTTCTTCTACTTCTTCTGATTCACCCTCCTGACTTCACCTTCTCCTTCTCCTTCTTCTACTTCTTCTGCTTCACCCTCCAGACTTCACCTTCTCCTTCTCCTTCTTCTGCTTCTTCTGATTCACCCTCCAGACTTCACCTTCTCCTTCTCCTTCTTCTGCTTCTTCTGATTCACCCTCCAGACTTCACCTTCTCCTTCTCCTTATTCTGCTTCTTCTGATTCACCCTCCAGACTTCACCTTCTCCTGCTCCTTCTTCTGCTTCTTCTGATTCACCCTCGAGACTTCATCTTCTCCTTCTCCTTCTTCTGCTTCTTCTGATTCACCCTCCAGACTTCAACTTCTCCTTCTCCTTCTTCTGCTTCTTCTGATTCACCCTCCAGACTTCACCTTCTCCTTCTCGTTCTTCTACTTCTTTTGATTCACCCTCCAGACTTCACCTTCTCCTTCTCCTTCTTCTGCTTCTTCTGATTCACCCTCCAGACTTCACCTTCTCCTTCTCCTTCTTCTACTTCTTTTGATTCACCCTCCAGACTTCACCCTCTCCTTCTCCTTCTTCTACTTCTTCTGATTCACCCTCCAGACTTCACCTTCTCCTTCTCCTTCTTCTGCTTCTTCTGATTCACCCTCCAGACTTCACCTTCTCCTTCTCCTTCTTCTGCTTCTTCTGATTCACCCTTCAGACTTGACCTTCTCCTTCTCCTTCATCAGCTTCTTCTGATTCACCCGTCAGACTTCACCTTCTCCTTCTCCTTCTTCTGCTTCTTCTGATTCACCCTCCAGACATCACCTTCTCCTTCTCCTTCTTGTACTTCTTCTGATTCACCCTCCAGACTTCATCTTCTCCTTCTCCTTCTTCTGCTTCTTCTGATTCACCCTCCGGACTTCACCTTCTCCTTCTCCTTATGCTGCTTCTTCTGATTCACCCTCCAGACTTCGCCTTCTCCTTCTTCTTCTTCTACTTCTTCTGATTCACCCTCCAGACTTCACCGTCTCCTTCTCCTTCTTCTACTTCTTCTGATTCATCCTCCAGTCTTCACCTTCTCCTTCTCCTTCTTCTGCTTCTTCTGATACACTCTCCAGAATTCATCTTCTCCTTTTCCTTCTTCTGCTTCTTCTGATTCACCCTCCTGACTTCACCTTCTCCTTCTCCTTCTTCTGCTTCTTCTGATTCACCCGCCAGACTTCACCTTCTCCTTCTCCTTCTTCTACTTCTTCTGATTCACCCTCCAGACTTCACCTTCTCCTTCTACTTCTTCTGCTTCTTCTGATTCACCCTCCAGACTTCACCTTCTCCTTCTCCTTCTTATGCTTCTTCTGATTCACCCTCCACACTTCACCTTCTCCTTCTCCTTCTTCTGCTTCTTCTGATTCACCCTCCAGACTTCACCTTCTCCTTCTCGTTCTTCTACTTCTTTTGATTCACCCTCCAGACTTCACCTTCTCCTTCTCCTTCTTCTGCTTCTTCTGATTCACCCTCCAGACTTCACCTTCTCCTTCTCCTTCTTCTACTTCTTTTGATTCACCCTCCAGACTTCACCCTCTCCTTCTCCTTCTTCTACTTCTTCTGATTCACCCTCCAGACTTCACCTTCTCCTTCTCCTTCTTCTGCTTCTTCTGATTCTCCCTCCAGACTTCACCTTCTCCTTCTCCTTCTTCTGCTTCTTCTGATTCACCCTCCAGACCTCACCTTCTCCTTCTCCTTCTTCTACTTCTTCTGATTCACCCTCCAGACTTCATCTTCTCCTTCTCCTTCTTCTGCTTCTTCTGATTCACCCTCCAGACTTCACCTTCTCCTTCTCCTTCTTCTGCTTCTTCTGATTCACCCTCCAGACTTCACCTTCTCCTTCTCCTTCTTCTACTTCTTCTGATTCACCCTCCAGACTTCACCTTCTCCTTCTCCTTCTTCTACTTCTTCTGATTCACCCGCCAGTCTTCACCTTCTCCTTCTCCTTCTTCTGCTTCTTCTGCTTCACCCTCCAGACTTCACCTTCTCCTTCTCTTTCTTCTGCTTCTTCTGATTCACCCTCCAGACTTCACCTTCTCCTTCTCCTTCTTCTGATTCTTCTGATTCACCCTCCAGACTTCACCTTCTCCTTCTCCTTCT
This sequence comes from Somniosus microcephalus, assembly GCF_052327205.1. Classification (NCBI taxonomy): domain Eukaryota; kingdom Metazoa; phylum Chordata; class Chondrichthyes; order Squaliformes; family Somniosidae; genus Somniosus; species Somniosus microcephalus. The sequence continues at coordinate 135,722 of NW_028225635.1, read as the reverse complement.
TCTGCTTCTTCTGATTCACCCTCCTGACTTCACCTTCTCCTTCTCCTTCTTCTACTTCTTCTGATTCACCCTCCTGACTTCACCTTCTCCTTCTCCTTCTTCTACTTCTTCTGCTTCACCCTCCAGACTTCACCTTCTCCTTCTCCTTCTTCTGCTTCTTCTGATTCACCCTCCAGACTTCACCTTCTCCTTCTCCTTCTTCTGCTTCTTCTGATTCACCCTCCAGACTTCACCTTCTCCTTCTCCTTATTCTGCTTCTTCTGATTCACCCTCCAGACTTCACCTTCTCCTGCTCCTTCTTCTGCTTCTTCTGATTCACCCTCGAGACTTCATCTTCTCCTTCTCCTTCTTCTGCTTCTTCTGATTCACCCTCCAGACTTCAACTTCTCCTTCTCCTTCTTCTGCTTCTTCTGATTCACCCTCCAGACTTCACCTTCTCCTTCTCGTTCTTCTACTTCTTTTGATTCACCCTCCAGACTTCACCTTCTCCTTCTCCTTCTTCTGCTTCTTCTGATTCACCCTCCAGACTTCACCTTCTCCTTCTCCTTCTTCTACTTCTTTTGATTCACCCTCCAGACTTCACCCTCTCCTTCTCCTTCTTCTACTTCTTCTGATTCACCCTCCAGACTTCACCTTCTCCTTCTCCTTCTTCTGCTTCTTCTGATTCACCCTCCAGACTTCACCTTCTCCTTCTCCTTCTTCTGCTTCTTCTGATTCACCCTTCAGACTTGACCTTCTCCTTCTCCTTCATCAGCTTCTTCTGATTCACCCGTCAGACTTCACCTTCTCCTTCTCCTTCTTCTGCTTCTTCTGATTCACCCTCCAGACATCACCTTCTCCTTCTCCTTCTTGTACTTCTTCTGATTCACCCTCCAGACTTCATCTTCTCCTTCTCCTTCTTCTGCTTCTTCTGATTCACCCTCCGGACTTCACCTTCTCCTTCTCCTTATTCTGCGTCTTCTGATTCACCCTCCAGATTTCGCCTTCTCCTTCTTCTTCTTCTACTTCTTCTGATTCACCCTCCAGACTTCACCGTCTCCTTCTCCTTCTTCTACTTCTTCTGATTCATCCTCCAGTCTTCACCTTCTCCTTCTCCTTCTTCTGCTTCTTCTGATACACCCTCCAGAATTCACCTTCTCCTTTTCCTTCTTCTGCTTCTTCTGATTCACCCTCCTGACTTCACCTTCTCCTTCTCCTTCTTCTGCTTCTTCTGATTCACCCGCCAGACTTCACCTTCTCCTTCTCCTTCTTCTACTTCTTCTGATTCACCCTCCAGACTTCACCTTCTCCTTCTACTTCTTCTGCTTCTTCTGATTCACCCTCCAGACTTCACCTTCTCCTTCTCCTTCTTATGCTTCTTCTGATTCACCCTCCACACTTCACCTTCTCCTTCTCCTTCTTCTGCTTCTTCTGATTCACCCTCCAGACTTCACCTTCTCCTTCTCGTTCTTCTACTTCTTTTGATTCACCCTCCAGACTTCACCTTCTCCTTCTCCTTCTTCTGCTTCTTCTGATTCACCCTCCAGACTTCACCTTCTCCTTCTCCTTCTTCTACTTCTTTTGATTCACCCTCCAGACTTCACCCTCTCCTTCTCCTTCTTCTACTTCTTCTGATTCACCCTCCAGACTTCACCTTCTCCTTCTCCTTCTTCTGCTTCTTCTGATTCACCCTCCAGACTTCACCTTCTCCTTCTCCTTCTTCTGCATCTTCTGCTTCATCCTCCTGACTTCACCTTCTCCTTCTCCTTCTTCTACTTCTTCTGATTCACCCTCCAGACTTCACCTTCTCCTTCTCCTTCTTCTGCTTCTTCTGCTTCACCCTCCAGACTTCACCTTCTCCTTCTCCTTCTTCTGCTTCTTCTGCTGCGCCCTCCAGACTTCACCTTCTCCTTATCCTTCTTCTGCTTCTTCTGCTTCACCCTCCTGACTTCACCTTCTCCTTCTCCTTCTTCTACTTCTTCTGCTTCACCCCCCTGACTTCACCTTCTCCTTCTCCTTCTTCTGCTTCTTCTGATTCACCCTCCTAACTTCACCTTCTCCTTCTCCTTCTTCTGCTTCTTCTGATTCACCCTCCTGACTTCACCTTCTCCTTCTCCTTCTTCTGCTTCTTCTGATTAACCCTCCAGACTTCACCTTCTCCTTCTCCTTCTTCTGCTTCTTCTGATTCTCCCTCCAGACTTCACCTTCTCCTTCTCCTTCTTCTGCTTCTTCTGATTCACCCTCCAGACCTCACCTTCTCCTTCTCCTTCTTCTACTTCTTCTGATTCACCCTCCAGACTTCATCTTCTCCTTCTCCTTCTTCTGCTTCTTCTGATTCACCCTCCAGACTTCACCTTCTCCTTCTCCTTCTTCTGCTTCTTCTGATTCACCCTCCAGACTTCACCTTCTCCTTCTCCTTCTTCTACTTCTTCTGATTCACCCTCCAGACTTCACCTTCTCCTTCTCCTTCTTCTACTTCTTCTGATTCACCCGCCAGTCTTCACCTTCTCCTTCTCCTTCTTCTGCTTCTTCTGCTTCACCCTCCAGACTTCACCTTCTCCTTCTCTTTCTTCTGCTTCTTCTGATTCACCCTCCAGACTTCACCTTCTCCTTCTCCTTCTTCTGATTCTTCTGATCCACCCTCCAGACTTCACCTTCTCCTTCTCCTTCTTCTGCTTCTTCTGATTCACCCTCCTGACTTCACCTTCTCCTTCTCCTTCTTCTACTTCTTCTGATTCACCCTCCTGACTTCACCTTCTCCTTCTCCTTCTTCTACTTCTTCTGCTTCACCCTCCAGACTTCACCTTCTCCTTCTCCTTCTTCTGCTTCTTCTGATTCACCCTCCAGACTTCACCTTCTCCTTCTCCTTCTTCTGCTTCTTCTGATTCACCCTCCAGACTTCACCTTCTCCTTCTCCTTATTCTGCTTCTTCTGATTCACCCTCCAGACTTCACCTTCTCCTGCTCCTTCTTCTGCTTCTTCTGATTCACCCTCGAGACTTCATCTTCTCCTTCTCCTTCTTCTGCTTCTTCTGATTCACCCTCCAGACTTCAACTTCTCCTTCTCCTTCTTCTGCTTCTTCTGATTCACCCTCCAGACTTCACCTTCTCCTTCTCGTTCTTCTACTTCTTTTGATTCACCCTCCAGACTTCACCTTCTCCTTCTCCTTCTTCTGCTTCTTCTGATTCACCCTCCAGACTTCACCTTCTCCTTCTCCTTCTTCTACTTCTTTTGATTCACCCTCCAGACTTCACCCTCTCCTTCTCCTTCTTCTACTTCTTCTGATTCACCCTCCAGACTTCACCTTCTCCTTCTCCTTCTTCTGCTTCTTCTGATTCACCCTCCAGACTTCACCTTCTCCTTCTCCTTCTTCTGCTTCTTCTGATTCACCCTTCAGACTTGACCTTCTCCTTCTCCTTCATCAGCTTCTTCTGATTCACCCGTCAGACTTCACCTTCTCCTTCTCCTTCTTCTGCTTCTTCTGATTCACCCTCCAGACATCACCTTCTCCTTCTCCTTCTTGTACTTCTTCTGATTCACCCTCCAGACTTCATCTTCTCCTTCTCCTTCTTCTGCTTCTTCTGATTCACCCTCCGGACTTCACCTTCTCCTTCTCCTTATTCTGCTTCTTCTGATTCACCCTCCAGACTTCGCCTTCTCCTTCTTCTTCTTCTACTTCTTCTGATTCACCCTCCAGACTTCACCGTCTCCTTCTCCTTCTTCTACTTCTTCTGATTCATCCTCCAGTCTTCACCTTCTCCTTCTCCTTCTTCTGCTTCTTCTGATACACCCTCCAGAATTCATCTTCTCCTTTTCCTTCTTCTGCTTCTTCTGATTCACCCTCCTGACTTCACCTTCTCCTTCTCCTTCTTCTGCTTCTTCTGATTCACCCGCCAGACTTCACCTTCTCCTTCTCCTTCTTCTACTTCTTCTGATTCACCCTCCAGACTTCACCTTCTCCTTCTACTTCTTCTGCTTCTTCTGATTCACCCTCCAGACTTCACCTTCTCCTTCTCCTTCTTATGCTTCTTCTGATTCACCCTCCACACTTCACCTTCTCCTTCTCCTTCTTCTGCTTCTTCTGATTCACCCTCCAGACTTCACCTTCTCCTTCTCGTTCTTCTACTTCTTTTGATACACCCTCCAGACTTCACCTTCTCCTTCTCCTTCTTCTGCTTCTTCTGATTCACCCTCCAGACTTCACCTTCTCCTTCTCCTTCTTCTACTTCTTTTGATTCACCCTCCAGACTTCACCCTCTCCTTCTCCTTCTTCTACTTCTTCTGATTCACCCTCCAGACTTCACCTTCTCCTTCTCCTTCTTCTGCTTCTTCTGATTCACCCTCCAGACTTCACCTTCTCCTTCTCCTTCTTCTGCTTCTTCTGATTCACCCTTCAGACTTGACCTTCTCCTTCTCCTTCATCAGCTTCTTCTGATTCACCCGTCAGACTTCACCTTCTCCTTCTCCTTCTTCTGCTTCTTCTGATTCACCCTCCAGACTTCACCTCCTCATTCTCCTTCTTCTGCTTCTTCTGATTCACCCTCCAGACTTCATCTTCTCCTTCTCCTTCTTCTGCTTCTTCTGATTCACACCCCAGACTTCACCATCTCCTTCTCCTTCTTCTACTTCTTCTGATTCACCCTCCAGACTTCACCTTCTCCTTCTCCTTCTTCTGCTTCTTCTGATTCACCCTCCAGACTTCACCTTCTCCTTCTCCTTCGTCTACTTCTTTTGATTCACCCTCCAGACTACACCTTCTCCTTCTCCTTCTTCTGCTTCTTCTGATTCACCCTCCAGACTTCACATTCTCCTTCTCCTTCTTCTACTTCTTCTGATTCACCCTCCAGACTTCACCTTCTCCTTCTCCTTCTTCTACTTCTTCTGATTCACCCTCCAGACTTCACCTTCTCCTTCTCCTTCTTCTGCTTCTTCTGATTCACCCACCAGACTTCACCTTCTCCTTCTCCTTCTTCTGCTTCTTCTGATTCACCCTTCAGACTTCACCTTCTCCTTCATCTGCTTCTTCTGATTCACCCTTCAGACTTCACCTTCTCCTTCTCCTTCTTCTGCTTCTTCTGCTTCACCCTCCAGACAAGACCTTCTCCTTCTCCTTCTTCTACTTCTTCTGATTCACCCTCCAGACTTCATCTTCTCCTTCTCCTTCTTCTGCTTCTTCTGATTCACCCTCCGGACTTCACCTTCTCCTTCTCCTTCTTCTGCTTCTTCTGATTCACCCTCCAGACTTCGCCTTCTCCTTCTTCTTCTTCTACTTCTTCTGATTCACCCTCCGGACTTCACCTTCTCCTTCTCCTTCTTCTGCTTCTTCTGATTCACCCTCCAGTCTTCACCTTCTCCTTCTTCTTCTGCTTCTTCTGATTCACCCTCCAGACTTCACCTTCTCCTTCTCCTTCTTCTGCTTCTTCTGATTCACCCTCCTGACTTCACCTTCTCCTTCTCCTTCTTCTGCTTCTTCTGATTCACCCGCCAGACGTCACCTTCTCCTTCTCCTTCTTCTACTTCTTCTGATTCACCCTGCAGACATCACCTTCTCCTTCTACTTCTTCTGCTTCTTCTGATTCACTCTCCAGACTTCACCTTCTCCTTCTCCTTCTTCTGCTTCTTCTGATTCACCCTCCAGACTTCACCTCCTCCTTCTCCTTCTTCTGCTTCTTCTGATTCACTCTCCAGACTTCACCTTCTCCTTCTCCTTCTTCTGCTTCTTCTGATTCACACTCCAGACTTCACCATCTCCTTCTCCTTCTTCTACTTCTTCTGATTCACCCTCCAGACCTCACCTTCTCCTTCTCCTTCTTCTGCTTCTTCTGATTCACCCTCCAGACTTCACCTTCTCCTTCTCCTTCTTCTGCTTCTTCTGATTCACCCTCCAGACTTCACCTCCTCCTTCTCCTTCTTCTGCTTCTTCTGATTCACCCTCCAGACTTCACCTTCTCCTTCTCCTTCTTCTCCTTCTTCTGATTCACCCTCCAGACTTCACCATCTCCTTCTCCTTCTTCTACTTCTTCTGATTCACCCTCCAGACTTCACCTTCTCCTTCTCCTTCTTCTGCTTCTTCTGATTCACCCTCCAGACTTCACCTTCTCCTTTTCCTTCTTCTGCTTCTTCTGATTCACCCTCCAGACTTCACCTTCTCCTTTTCCTTCTTCTACTTCTTCTGATTCACCCTCCAGACTTCACCATCTCCTTCTCCTTCTTCTCCTTCTTCTGATTCACCCTCCAGACTTCACCTTCTGCTTCTCCTTCTTCTACTTCTTCTGCTTCTCCCTCCAGACTTCACCTTCTCCTTCTCCTTCTTCTGCTTCTTCGGATTCACCCTCCAGACTTCACCTTCTCCTTCTCCTTCTTCTACTTCTTCTGATTCACCCTCCAGACTTCACCTTCTCCTTCTCCTTCTTCTACTTCTTCTGATTCACCCTCCAGACTTCACCTTCTCCTTCTCCTTCTTCTACTTCTTCTGATTCACCCTCCAGACTTCACCTTCTCCTTCTCCTTCTTCTACCTCTTCTGATTCACCCTCCAGACTTCACCTTCTCCTTCTCCTTCTTCTGCTTCTTCTGATTCACCCTTCAGACTTCACCTTCTCCTTCTCCTTCATCAGCTTCTTCTGATTCACCCTCCAGACATCACCTTCTCCTTCTCCTTCTTCTACTTCTTCTGATTCACCCTCCAGACTTCATCTTCTCCTTCTCCTTCTTCTGCTTCTTCTGATTCACCCTCCGGACTTCACCTTCTCCTTCTCCTTCTTCTGCTTCTTCTGATTCACCCTCCAGACTTCGCCTTCTCCTTCTTCTTCTTCTACTTCTTCTGATTCACCCTCCAAACTTCACCGTCTCCTTCTCCTTCTTCTACTTCTTCTGATTCATCCTCCAGTCTTCACCTTCTCCTTCTCCTTCTTCTGCTTCTTCTGATACACCCTCCAGACTTCACCTTCTCCTTTTCCTTCTTCTGCTTCTTCTGATTCACCCTCCTGACTTCACCTTCTCCTTCTCCTTCTTCTGCTTCTTCTGATTCACCCGCCAGACTTCACCTTCTCCTTCTCCTTCTTCTACTTCTTCTGATTCACCCTCCAGACTTCACCTTCTCCTTCTACTTCTTCTGCTTCTTCTGATTCACCCTCCAGACTTCACCTTCTCCTTCTCCTTCTTCTGCTTCTTCTGATTCACCCTCCAGACTTCACCTCCTCCTTCTCCTTCTTCTGCTTCTTCTGATTCACCCTCCAGACTTCATCTTCTCCTTCTCCTTCTTCTGCTTCTTCTGATTCACACTCCAGACTTCACCATCTCCTTCTCCTTCTTCTACTTCTTCTGATTCACCCTCCAGACTTCACCTTCTCCTTCTCCTTCTTCTGCTTCTTCTGATTCACCCTCCAGACTTCACCTTCTCCTTCTCCTTCGTCTACTTCTTCTGATTCACCCTCCAGACTACACTTTCTCCTTCTCCTTCTTCTGCTTCTTCTGATTCACCCTCCAGACTTCACCTTCTCCTTCTTCTACTTCTTCTGCTTCCCCCTCCAGACTTCACCTTCTCCTTCTCCTTCTTCTGCTTCTTCTGATTCACCCTCCAGACTTCACCTTCTCCTTCTCCTTCTTCTACTTCTTTTGATTCACCCTCCAGACTTCACCTTCTCCTTCTCCTTCTTCTACTTCTTCTGATTCACCCTCCAGACTACACCTTCTCCTTCTCCTTCTTCTGCTTCTTCTGATTCACCCTCCAGACTTCACCTGCTCCTTCTCCTTCTTCTGCTTCTTCTGATTCACCCTTCAGACTTCACCTTCTCCTTCTCCTTCATCTGCTTCTTCTGATTCACCCTTCAGACTTCACCTTCTCCTTCTCCTTCTTCTGCTTCTTCTGATTCACCCTCCAGACATCACCTTCTCCTTCTCCTTCTTCTACTTCTTCTGCTTCACCCTCCTGACTTCACCTTCTCCTTCTCCTTCTTCTACTTCTTCTGCTTCACCCCCTGACTTCACCTTCTCCTTCTCCTTCTTCTGCTTCTTCTGATTCACCCTCCTAACTTCACCTTCTCCTTCTCCTTCTTCTGCTTCTTCTGATTCACCCTCCTGACTTCACCTTCTCCTTCTCCTTCTTCTGCTTCATCTGATTCACCCTCCTGACGTCACCTTCTCCTTTTCCTTCTTCTGCTTCTTCTGATTCACCCTCCAGACTTCACCTTCTCCTTCTCCTTCTTCTGCTTCCTCTGATTCACCCTCCAGACTTCACCTTCTCCTTCTCCTTCTTCTGCTTCTTCTGATTCACCCTCCAGACTTCACCTTCTCCTTCTCCTTCTTCTACTTCTTCTGCTTCTCCCTCCAGACTTCACCTTCTCCTTCTCCTTCTTCTGCTTCTTCTGATTCACCCTCCAGACTTCACTTTCTCCTTCTTCTTCTTCTACTTCTTCTGATTCACCCTCCAGACTTCACCTTCTCCTTCTCCTTCTTCTACTTCTTCTGATTCAACCTCCAGGCTTCACCTTCTCCTTCTCCTTCTTCTACTTCTTCTGATTCACCCTCCTGACTTCACCTTCTCCTTCTCCTTCTTCTGCTTCTTCTGCTTCACCCTTCAGACTTCACCTTCTCCTTCTTCTGCTTCTTCTGCATCACCCTCCAGACTTCACCTTCTCCTTCTCCTTCTTCTGCTTCTTCTGCTTCACCCTCCTGACTTCACCTTCTCCTTCTCCTTCTTCTACTTCTTCTGATTCACCCTCCAGACTTCACCTTCTCCTTCTCCTTCTTCTGCTTCTTCTGCTTCACGCTCCAGACTTCACCTTCTCCTTCTCCTTCTTCTGCTTCTTCTGCTTCGCCCTCTGGACTTCACCTTCACCTTCTCCTTCTTCTGCTTCTTCTGCTTCACCCTCCAGACTTCACCTTCTCCTTCTCCTTCTGCTTCTTCTGCTTCACCCTCCTGACTTCACCTTCTCCTTCTCCTTCTTCTACTTCTTCTGATTCACCCTCCAGACTTCACCTTCTCCTTCTCCTTCTTCTGCTTCTTCTGCTTCACCCTCCAGACTTCACCTTCTCCTTCTCCTTCTTCTGCTTCTTCTGCTGCGCCCTCCAGACTTCACCTTCTCCTTCTCCTTCTTCTGCTTCTTCTGCTTCACCCTCCTGACTTCACCTTCTCCTTCTCCTTCTTCTACTTCTTCTGCTTCACCCCCTGACTTCACCTTCTCCCTCTCCTTCTTCTGCTTCTTCTGATTCACCCTGCGAACTTCACCTTCTCCTTCTCCTTCTTCTGCTTCTTCTGATTCACCCTCCTGACTTCACCTTCTCCTTCTCCTTCTTCTGCTTCTTCTGATTCACCCTCCAGACTTCACCTTCTCCTTCTCCTTCTTCTGCTTCTTCTGATTCACCCTCCAGACTTCGCCTTCTCCTTCTCCTTCTTCTGCTTCTTCTGATTCACCCTCCAGACCTCACCTTCTCCTTCTCCTTCTTCTACTTCTTCTGATTCACCCTCCAGACTTCATCTTCTCCTTCTCCTTATTCTGCTTCTTCTGATTCACCCTCCAGACTTCACCTTCTCCTTCTCCTTCTACTGCTTCTTCTGATTCACCCTCCAGACTTCACCTTCTCCTTCTCCTTCTTCTACTTCTTCTGATTCACCCTCCAGACTTCACCTTCTCCTTCTCCTTCTTCTACTTCTTCTGATTCACCCTCCAGTCTTCACCTTCTCCTTCTCCTTCTTCTGCTTCTTCTGCTTCACACTCCAGACTTCACCTTCTCCTTCTCTTTCTTCTGCTTCTTCTGATTCACCCTCCAGACTTCACCTTCTCCTTCTCCTTCTTCTGATTCTTCTGATTCACCCACCAGACTTCACCTTCTCCTTCTCCTTCTTCTGCTTCTTCTGATTCACCCTCCTGACTTCACCTTCTCCTTCTCCTTCTTCTACTTCTTCTGATTCACCCTCCTGACTTCACCTTCTCCTTCTCCTTCTTCTACTTCTTTTGCTTCACCCTCCAGACCTCACCTTCTCCATCTCCTTCTTCTACTTCTTCTGATTCACCCTCCAGACTTCACCTTCTCCTTCTCCTTCTTCTGCTTCTTCTGATTCACCCTCCAGACTTCACCTTCTCCTTCTCCTTATTCTGCTTCTTCTGATTCACCCTCCAGACTTCACCTTCTCCTTCTCCTTCTTCTGCTTCTTCTGATTCACCCTCCAGACTTCACCTTCTCCTTCTCCTTCTTCCACTTCTTCTGATTCACCCTCCCGACTTCATCTTCTCCTTCTCCTTCTTCTGCTTCTTCTGATTCACCCTCCAGACTTCACCTTCTCCTTCTCCTTCTTCTGCTTCTTCTGATTCACCCTCCAGACTTCACCTTCTCCTTCTTCTACTTCTTCTGCTTCCCCCTCCAGACTTCACCTTCTCCTTCTCCTTCTTCTGCTTCTTCTGATTCACCCTCCAGACTTCACCTTCTCCTTCTCCTTCTTCTACTTCTTTTGATTCACCCTCCAGACTTCACCTTCTCCTTCTCCTTCTTCTACTTCTTCTGATTCACCCTCCAGACTACACCTTCTCCTTCTCCTTCTTCTGCTTCTTCTGATTCACCCTCCAGACTTCACCTTCTCCTTCTCCTTCTTCTGCTTCCTCTGATTCACCCTCCAGACTTCACCTTCTCCTTCTCCTTCTTCTGCTTCTTCTGATTCACCCTCCAGACTTCACCTTCTCCTTCTCCTTCTTCTACTTCTTCTGCTTCTCCCTCCAGACTTCACCTTCTCCTTCTCCTTCTTCTGCTTCTTCTGATTCACCCTCCAGACTTCACTTTCTCCTTCTTCTTCTTCTACTTCTTCTGATTCACCCTCCAGACTTCACCTTCTCCTTCTCCTTCTTCTACTTCTTCTGATTCACCCTCCAGGCTTCACCTTCTCCTTCTACTTCTTCTGATTCACCCTCCTGACTTCACCTTCTCCTTCTCCTTCTTCTGCTTCTTCTGCTTCAACCTTCAGACTTCACCTTCTCCTTCTTCTGCTTCTTCTGCATCACCCTCCAGACTTCACCTTCTCCTTCTCCTTCTTCTGTTTCACCCTCCTGACTTCACCTTCTCCTTCTCCTTCTTCTACTTCTTCTGATTCACCCTCCAGACCTCACCTTCTCCTTCTCCTTCTTCTGCTTCTTCTGCTTCACGCTCCAGACTTCACCTTCTCCTTCTCCTTCTTCTGCTTCTTCTGCTTCGCCCTCTGGACTTCACCTTCACCTTCTCCTTCTTCTGCTTCTTCTGCTTCACCCTCCAGACTTCACCTTCTCCTTCTCCTTCTTCTGCTTCTTCTGCTTCACCCTCCTGACTTCACCTTCTCCTTCTCCTTCTTCTACTTCTTCTGATTCACCCACCAGACTTCACCTTCTCCTTCTCCTTCTTCTGCTTCTTCTGCTTCACCCTCCAGACTTCACCTTCTCCTTCTCCTTCTTCTGCTTCTTCTGCTGCGCCCTCCAGACTTCACCTGCTCCTTCTCCTTCTTCTGCTTCTTCTGCTTCACCCTCCTGACTTCACCTTCTCCTTCTTCTACTTCTTCTGCTTCACCCCCTGACTTCACCTTCTCCCTCTCCTTCTTCTGCTTCTTCTGATTCACCCTGCGAACTTCACCTTCTCCTTCTCCTTCTTCTGCTTCTTCTGATTCACCCTCCTGACTTCACCTTCTCCTTCTCCTTCTTCTGCTTCTTCTGATTCACCCTCCAGACTTCACCTTCTCCTTCTCCTTCTTCTGCTTCTTCTGATTCACCCTCCAGACTTCGCCTTCTCCTTCTCCTTCTTCTGCTTCTTCTGATTCACCCTCCAGACCTCACCTTCTCCTTCTCCTTCTTCTACTTCTTCTGATTCACCCTCCAGACTTCATCTTCTCCTTCTCCTTATTCTGCTTCTTCTGATTCACCCTCCAGACTTCACCTTCTCCTTCTCCTTCTTCTGCTTCTTCTGATTCACCCTCCAGACTTCACCTTCTCCTTCTCCTTCTTCTACTTCTTCTGATTCACCCTCCAGACTTCACCTTCTCCTTCTCCTTCTTATACTTCTTCTGATTCACCCTCCAGTCTTCACCTTCTCCTTCTCCTTCTTCTGCTTCTTCTGCTTCACACTCCAGACTTCACCTTCTCCTTCTCTTTCTTCTGCTTCTTCTGATTCACCCTCCAGACTTCACCTTCTCCTTCTCCTTCTTCTGATTCTTCTGATTCACCCACCAGACTTCACCTTCTCCTTCTCCTTCTTCTGCTTCTTCTGATTCACCCTCCTGACTTCACCTTCTCCTTCTCCTTCTTCTACTTCTTCTGATTCACCCTCCTGACTTCACCTTCTCCTTCTCCTTCTTCTACTTCTTTTGCTTCACCCTCCAGACTTCACCTTCTCCATCTCCTTCTTCTACTTCTTCTGATTCACCCTCCAGACTTCACCTTCTCCTTCTCCTTCTTCTGCTTCTTCTGATTCACCCTCCAGACTTCACCTTCTCCTTCTCCTTATTCTGCTTCTTCTGATTCACCCTCCAGACTTCACCTTCTCCTTCTCCTTCTTCTGCTTCTTCTGATTCACCCTCCAGACTTCACCTTCTCCTTCTCTGGCTTCTGCTTCTTCTGATTCACCCTCCAGACTTCACCTTCTCCTTCTCCTTCTTCCACTTCTTCTGATTCACCCTCCCGACTTCATCTTCTCCTTCTCCTTCTTCTGCTTCTTCTGATTCACCCTCCAGACTTCACCTTCACCTTCTCCTTCTTCTGCTTCTTCTGATTCACCCTCCAGACTTCACCTTCTCCTTCTCCTTCTTCTACTTCTTCTGATTCAACCTCCAGACTTCACCTTCTCCTTCTCCTTCTTCTACTTCTTCTGATTCACCCTCCAGACTTCACCTTCTCCTTCTCCTTCTTCTGCTTCTTCTGATTCACCCTCCAGACTTCACCTTCTCCTTCTCCTTCTTCTGCTTCTTCTGATTCACCCTCCAGACTTTACCTTCTCCTTCTCCTTCTTCTGCTTCTTCTGATTCACCCTTCAGACCTCACCTTCTCCTTCTCCTTCTTCTGCTTCTTCTGATTCATCCTCCAGACCTCACCTTCTCCTTCTCCTTCTTCTGATTCACCCTCCAGACTTCACCTTCTCCTTCTCCTTCGTCTACTTCTTCTGATTCACCCTCCAGACTTCACCTTCTCCTTCTCCTTCTTCTGCTTCTTCTGATTCACCCTCCAGACTTCGCCTTCTCCTTCTCCTTCTTCTACTTCTTCTGCTTCACCCTCCAGACTTCACCTTCTCCTTCTCCTTCTTCTACTTCTTCTGATTCACCCTCCAGTCTTCACGTTCTCCTTCTCCTTCTTCTGCTTCTTCTGATTCTCCCTCCAGACTTCACCTTCTCCTTCTCCTTCTTCTGCTTCTTCTGATTCACCCTCCTGACTTCACCTTCTACTTCTCCTTCTTCTACTTCTTCTGATTCACCCTCCAGACTTCACCTTCTCCTTCTCCTTCTTCTGCTTCTTCTGATTCACCCTCCAGACTTCACCTTCTCCTTCTCTGGCTTCTGCTTCTTCTGATTCACCCTCCAGACTTCACCTTCTCCTTCTCCTTCTTCCACTTCTTCTGATTCACCCTCCCGACTTCATCTTCTCCTTCTCCTTCTTCTGCTTCTTCTGATTCACCCTCCAGACTTCACCTTCTCCATCTCCTTCTTCTGCTTCTTCTGATTCACCCTCCAGACTTCACCTTCTCCTTCTCCTTCTTCTACTTCTTCTGATTCAACCTCCAGACTTCACCTTCTCCTTCTCCTTCTTCTACTTCTTCTGATTCACCCTCCAGACTTCACCTTCTCCTTCTCCTTCTTCTGCTTCTTCTGATTCACCCTCCAGACTTCACCTTCTCCTTCTCCTTCTTCTGCTTCTTCTGATTCACCCTCCAGACTTCACCTTCTCCTTCTCCTTCTTCTGCTTCTTGTGATTCACCCTTCAGACCTCACCTTCTCCTTCTCCTTCTTCTGCTTCTTCTGATTCACCCTCCAGACCTCACCTTCTCCTTCTCCTTCTTCTGATTCACCCTCCAGACTTCACCTTCTCCTTCTCCTTCGTCTACTTCTTCTGATTCACCCTCCAGACTTCACCTTCTCCTTCTCCTTCTTCTGCTTCTTCTGATTCACCCTCCAGACTTCGCCTTCTCCTTCTCCTTCTTCTACTTCTTCTGCTTCACCCTCCAGACTTCACCTTCTCCTTCTCCTTCTTCTACTTCTTCTGATTCACCCTCCAGTCTTCACGTTCTCCTTCTCCTTCTTCTGCTTCTTCTGATTCTCCCTCCAGACTTCACCTTCTCCTTCTCCTTCTTCTGCTTCTTCTGATTCACCCTCCTGACTTCACCTTCTCCTTCTCCTTCTTCTACTTCTTCTGATTCACCCTCCAGACTTCACCTTCTCCTTCTCCTTCTTCTGCTTCTTCTGATTCTCCCTCCAGACTTCACCTTCTCCTTCTCCTTCTTCTGCTTCTTCTGATTCACCCTCCAGACTTCACCTTCTCCTTCTCCTTCTTCTACTTCTTCTGATTCACCCTCCAGACTTCACCTTCTCCTTCTACTTCTTCTGCTTCTTCTGATTCACCCTCCAGACTTCACCTTCTCCTTCTCCATCTTCTGCTTCTTCTGTTTCACCCTCCAGACTTCACCTTCTCCTTCTCCTTCTTCTGCTTCTTCTGATTCACCCTCCAGACTTCACCTTCTCCTTCTCCTTCTTCTGCTTCTTCTGATTCACCCTCCAGACTTCACCTTCCCCTTCTCCTTCTTCTACTTCTTCTGATTCACCCTCCAGACTTCACCTTCTCCTTCTCCATCTTCTGCTTCTTCTGATTCACCCTCCAGACTTCACCTTCTCCTTCTCCTTCGTCTACTTCTTCTGATTCACCCTCCAGACTACACCTTCTCCTTCTCCTTCTTCTACTTCTTCTGATTCACCCTCCAGACTTCACCTTCTCCTTCTCCTTCTTCTGCTTCTTCTGATTCACCCTCCAGACTTCATCTTCTCCTTCTCCTTCTTCTACTTCTTCTGATTCACCCTCCAGACTTCACCTTCTCCTTCTCCTTCTTCTACTTCTTCTGATTCACCCTCCAGACTTCACCTTCTCCTTCTCCTTCTTCTACTTCTTCTGCTTCTCCTTCCAGACTTCACCTTCTCCTTCTCCTTCTTCTGCTTCTTCTGATTCACCCTCCAGACTTCACCTTCTCCTTCTCCTTCTTCTACTTCTTCTGATTCACCCTCCAGACTTCTCCTTCTCCTTCTCCTTCTTCTGCTTCTTCTGCTTCACCCTCCAGACTTCACCTTCTCCTTCTCCTTCTTCTGCTTCTTCTGCTGCGCCCTCCAGACTTCACCTTCTCCTTCTCCTTCTTCTGCTTCTTCTGCTTCACCCTCCTGACTTCACCTTCTCCTTCTCCTTCTTCTACTTCTTCTGCTTCACCCCCTGACTTCACCTTCTCCCTCTCCTTCTTCTGCTTCTTCTGATTCACCCTGCGAACTTCACCTTCTCCTTCTCCTTCTTCTGCTTCTTCTGATTCACCCTCCTGACTTCACCTTCTCCTTCTCCTTCTTCTGCTTCTTCTGATTCACCCTCAAGACTTCACCTTCTCCTTCTCCTTCTTCTGCTTCTTCTGATTCACCCTCCAGACTTCGCCTTCTCCTTCTCCTTCTTCTGCTTCTTCTGATTCACCCTCCAGACCTCACCTTCTCCTTCTCCTTCTTCGACTTCTTCTGATTCACCCTCCAGACTTCATCTTCTCCTTCTCCTTATTCTGCTTCTTCTGATTCACCCTCCAGACTTCACCTTCTCCTTCTCCTTCTTCTGCTTCTTCTGATTCACCCTCCAGACTTCACCTTCTCCTTCTCCTTCTTCTACTTCTTCTGATTCACCCTCCAGACTTCACCTTCTCCTTCTCCTTCTTCTACTTCTTCTGATTCACCCTCCAGTCTTCACCTTCTCCTTCTCCTTCTTCTGCTTCTTCTGCTTCACCCTCCAGACTTCACCTTCTCCTTCTCTTTCTTCTGCTTCTTCTGATTCACCCTCCAGACTTCACCTTCTCCTTCTCCTTCTTCTGATTCTTCTGATTCACCCACCAGACTTCACCTTCTCCTTCTCCTTCTTCTGCTTCTTCTGATTCACCCTCCTGACTTCACCTTCTCCTTCTCCTTCTTCTACTTCTTCTGATTCACCCTCCTGACTTCACCTTCTCCTTCTCCTTCTTCTACTTCTTTTGCTTCACCCTCCAGACTTCACCTTCTCCATCTCCTTCTTCTACTTCTTCTGATTCACCCTCCAGACCTCACCTTCTCCTTCTCCTTCTTCTGCTTCTTCTGATTCACCCTCCAGACTTCACCTTCTCCTTCTCCTTATTCTGCTTCTTCTGATTCACCCTCCAGACTTCACCTTCTCCTTCTCCTTCTTCTGCTTCTTCTGATTCACCCTCCAGACTTCACCTTCTCCTTCTCTGGCTTCTGCTTCTTCTGATTCACCCTCCAGACTTCAACTTCTCCTTCTCCTTCTTCTACTTCTTCTGATTCACCCTCCCGACTTCATCTTCTCCTTCTCCTTCTTCTACTTCTTCTGATTCAACCTCCAGACTTCACCTTCTCCTTCTCCTTCTTCTACTTCTTCTGATTCACCCTCCAGACTTCACCTTCTCCTTCTCCTTCTTCTACTTCTTCTGATTCACCCTCCAGTCTTCACCTTCTCCTTCTCCTTCTTCTGCTTCTTCTGCTTCACCCTCCAGACTTCACCTTCTCCTTCTCTTTCTTCTGCTTCTTCTGATTCACCCTCCTGACTTCACCTTCTCCTTCTCCTTCTTCTACTTCTTCTGATTCACCCTCCTGACTTCACCTTCTCCTTCTCCTTCTTCTACTTCTTTTGCTTCACCCTCCAGACTTCACCTTCTCCATCTCCTTCTTCTACTTCTTCTGATTCACCCTCCAGACCTCACCTTCTCCTTCTCCTTCTTCTGCTTCTTCTGATTCACCCTCCAGACTTCACCTTCTCCTTCTCCTTATTCTGCTTCTTCTGATTCACCCTCCAGACTTCACCTTCTCCTTCTCCTTCTTCTGCTTCTTCTGATTCACCCTCCAGACTTCACCTTCTCCTTCTCTGGCTTCTGCTTCTTCTGATTCACCCTCCAGACTTCAACTTCTCCTTCTCCTTCTTCTACTTCTTCTGATTCACCCTCCCGACTTCATCTTCTCCTTCTCCTTCTTCTACTTCTTCTGATTCAACCTCCAGACTTCACCTTCTCCTTCTCCTTCTTCTACTTCTTCTGATTCACCCTCCAGACTTCACCTTCTCCTTCTCCTTCTTCTACTTCTTCTGATTCACCCTCCAGTCTTCACCTTCTCCTTCTCCTTCTTCTGCTTCTTCTGCTTCACCCTCCAGACTTCACCTTCTCCTTCTCTTTCTTCTGCTTCTTCTGATTCACCCTCCAGACTTCACCTTCTCCTTCTCCTTCTTCTGATTCTTCTGATTCACCCACCAGACTTCACCTTCTCCTTCTCCTTCTTCTGCTTCTTCTGATTCACCCTCCTGACTTCACCTTCTCCTTCTCCTTCTTCTACTTCTTCTGATTCACCCTCCTGACTTCACCTTCTCCTTCTCCTTCTTCTACTTCTTTTGCTTCACCCTCCAGACTTCACCTTCTCCATCTCCTTCTTCTACTTCTTCTGATTCACCCTCCAGACCTCACCTTCTCCTTCTCCTTCTTCTGCTTCTTCTGATTCACCCTCCAGACTTCACCTTCTCCTTCTCCTTATTCTGCTTCTTCTGATTCACCCTCCAGACTTCACCTTCTCCTTCTCCTTCTTCTGCTTCTTCTGATTCACCCTCCAGACTTCACCTTCTCCTTCTCTGGCTTCTGCTTCTTCTGATTCACCCTCCAGACTTCAACTTCTCCTTCTCCTTCTTCTACTTCTTCTGATTCACCCTCCCGACTTCATCTTCTCCTTCTCCTTCTTCTACTTCTTCTGATTCAACCTCCAGACTTCACCTTCTCCTTCTCCTTCTTCTACTTCTTCTGATTCACCCTCCAGACTTCACCTTCTCCTTATCCTTCTTCTGCTTCTTCTGATTCACCCTCCAGACTTCACCTTCTCCTTCTCCTTCTTCTGCTTCTTCTGATTCACCCTCCAGACTTCACCTTCTCCTTCTCCTTCTTCTGCTTCTTCTGATTCACCCTTCAGACCTCACCTTCTCCTTCTCCTTCTTCTGCTTCTTCTGATTCACCCTCCAGACCTCACCTTCTCCTTCTCCTTCTTCTGATTCACCCTCCAGACTTCACCTTCTCCTTCTCCTTCGTCTACTTCTTCTGATTCACCCTCCAGACTTCACCTTCTCCTTCTCCTTCTTCTGCTTCTTCTGATTCACCCTCCAGACTTCGCCTTCTCCTTCTCCTTCTTCTACTTCTTCTGCTTCGCCCTCCAGACTTCACCTTCTCCTTCTCCTTCTTCGACTTCTTCTGATTCACCCTCCAGTCTTCACCTTCTCCTTCTCCTTCTTCTGCTTCTTCTGATTCTCCCTCCAGACTTCACCTTCTCCTTCTCCTTCTTCTGCTTCTTCTGATTCACCCTCCTGACTTCACCTTCTCCTTCTCCTTCTTCTGCTTCTTCTGATTCACCCTCCAGACTTCACCTTCTCCTTCTCCTTCTTCTACTTCTTCTGATTCACCCTCTAGACTTCACCTTCTCCTTCTACTTCTTCTGCTTCTTCTGATTCACCCTCCAGACTTCACCTTCTCCTTCTCCATCTTCTGCTTCTTCTGATTCACCCTCCAGACTTCACCTTCTCCTTCTCCTTCTTCTGCTTCTTCTGATTCACCCTCCAGACTTCACCTTCTCCTTCTCCTTCTTCTGCTTCTTCTGATTCACCCTCCAGACTTCACCTTCCCCTTCTCCTTCTTCTACTTCTTCTGATTCACCCTCCAGACTTCACCTTCTCCTTCTCCATCTTCTGCTTCTTCTGATTCACCCTCCAGACTTCACGTTCTCCTTCTCCTTCGTCTACTTCTTCTGATTCACCCTCCAGACTACACCTTCTCCTTCTCCTTCTTCTACTTCTTCTGATTCACCCTCCAGACTTCACCTTCTCCTTCTCCTTCTTCTGCTTCTTCTGATTCACCTTCCAGACTTCACCTTCTCCTTCTCCTTCTTCTACTTCTTCTGATTCACCCTCCAGACTTCACCTTCTCCTTCTCCTTCTTCTACTTCTTCTGATTCACCCTCCAGACTTCACCTTCTCCTTCTCCTTCTTCTACTTCTTCTGCTTCTCCCTCCAGACTTCACCTTCTCCTTCTCCTTCTTCTGCTTCTTCTGATTCACCCTCCAGACTTCACCTTCTCCTTCTCCTTCTTCTACTTCTTCTGATTCACCCTCCAGACTTCTCCTTCTCCTTCTTCTACTTCTTCTGATTCACCCTCCAGACTTCACCTTCTCCTTCTCCTTCTTCTACTTCTTCTGATTCACCCTCCTGACTTCACCTTCTCCTTCTCCTTCTTCTGCTTCTTCTGCTTCACCCTCCAGATTTCACCTTCTCCTTCTCCTTCTTCTGATTCTTCTGCTTCACCCTCCAGACATCACCTTCTCCTTCTCCTTCTTCTGCTTCTTCTGCTTCACCCTCCTGACTTCACCTTCTCCTTCTCCTTCTTCTACTTCTTCTGATTCACCCTCCAGACTTCACCCTCTCCTTCTCCTTCTTCTGCTTCTTCTGCTTCACCCTCCAGACTTCACCTTCTCCTTCTCCTTCTTCTGCTTCTTCTGCTTCGCCCTCCAGACTTCACCTTCTCCTTCTCCTTCTTCTGCTTCTTCTGCTTCACCCTCCAGACTTCACCTTCTACTTCTCCTTCTTCTGCTTCTTCTGCTTCACCCTCCTGACTTCACCTTCTCCTTCTCCTTCTTCTACTTCTTCTGATTCACCCTCCAGACTTCACCTTCTCCTTCTCCTTCTTCTGCTTCTTCTGCTTCACCCTACAGACTTCACCTTCTCCTTCTCCTTCTTCTGCTTCTTCTGCTGCGCCCTCCAGACTTCACCTTCTCCTTCTCCTTCTTCTGCTTCTTCTGCTTCACCCTCCTGACTTCACCTACTCCTTCTCCTTCTTCTACTTCTTCTGCTTCACCCCCCTGACTTCAACTTCTCCTTCTCCTTCTTCTGCTTCTTCTGATTCACCCTCCTAACTTCACCTTCTCCTTCTCCTTCTTCTGCTTCTTCTGATTCACCCTCCTGACTTCACCTTCTCCTTCTCCTTCTTCTGCTTCTTCTGATTCACCCTCCAGACTTCACCTTCTCCTTCTCCTTCTTCTACTTCTTCTGATACACCCTCCAGACTTCCTCTTCCCCTTCTCCTTCTTCTACTTCTTCTGATACACCCTCCAGACTTCACCTTCTCCTTCTCCATCTTCTGCTTCTTCTGATTCACCCTCCAGACTTCACCTTCTCCTTCTCCTTCGTCTACTTCTTCTGATTCACCCTCCAGACTACACCTTCTCCTTCTCCTTCTTCTACTTCTTCTGATTCACCCTCCAGACTTCACCTTCTCCTTCTCCTTCTTCTGCTTCTTCTGATTCACCCTCCAGACTTCACCTTCTCCTTCTCCTTCTTCTACTTCTTCTGATTCACCCTCCAGACTTCACCTTCTCCTTCTCCTTCTTCAACTTCTTCTGATTCACCCTCCAGACTTCACCTTCTCCTTCTCCTTCTTCTACTTCTTCTGCTTCTCCCTCCAGACTTCACCTTCTCCTTCTCCTTCTTCTGCTTCTTCTGATTCACCCTCCAGACTTCACCTTCTCCTTCTCCTTCTTCTACTTCTTCTGATTCACCCTCCAGACTTCTCCTTCTCCTTCTCCTTCTTCTACTTCTTCTGATTCACCCTCCAGACTTCACCTTCTCCTTCTCCTTCTTCTACTTCTTCTGATTCACCCTCCTGACTTCACCTTCTCCTTTTCCTTCTTCTGCTTCTTCTGCTTCACCCTCCAGACTTCACCTTCTCCTTCTCCTTCTTCTGCTTCTTCTGCTTCACCCTCCAGACATCACCTTCTCCTTCTCCTTCTTCTGCTTCTTCTGCTTCACCCTCCTGACTTCACCTTCTCCTTCTCCTTCTTCTACTTCTTCTGATTCACCCTCCAGACTTCACCCTCTCCTTCTCCTTCTTCTGCTTCTTCTGCTTCACCCTCCAGACTTCACCTTCTCCTTCTCCTTCTTCTGCTTCTTCTGCTTCGCCCTCCAGACTTCACCTTCTCCTTCTCCTTCTTCTGCTTCTTCTGCTTCACCCTCCAGACTTCACCTTCTCCTTCTCATTCTTCTGCTTCTTCTGCTTCACCCTCCAGACTTCACCTTCTCCTTCTCCTTCTTCTGCTTCTTCTGCTTCGCCCTCCAGACTTCACCTTCTCCTTCTCCTTCTTCTGCTTCTTCTGCTTCACCCTCCTGACTTCACCTTCTCCTTCTCCTTCTTCTACTTCTTCTGATACACCCTCCAGACTTCACCTTCTCCTTCTCCTTCTTCCGCTTCTTCTGCTTCACCCTCCAGACTTCACCTTCTCCTTCTTCTCCTTCTTCTGCTGCGCCCTCCAGACTTCACCTTCTCCTTCTCCTTCTTCTGCTTCTTCTGCTTCACCCTCCTGACTTCACCTTCTCCTTCTCCTTCTTCTACTTCTTCTGATTCACCCTCCAGACTTCTCCTTCTCCTTCTCCTTCTTCTACTTCTTCTGATTCACCCTCCAGACTTCACCTTCTCCTTCTCCTTCTTCTACTTCTTCTGATTCACCCTCCTGACTTCACCTTCTCCTTCTCCTTCTTCTGCTTCTTCTGCTTCACCCTCCAGATTTCACCTTCTCCTTCTCCTTCTTCTGCTTCTTCTGCTTCACCCTCCAGACATCACCTTCTCCTTGTCCTTCTTCTGCTTCTTCTGCTTCACCCTCCTGACTTCACCTTCTCCTTCTCCTTCTTCTACTTCTTCTGATTCACCCTCCAGACTTCACCCTCTCCTTCTCCTTCTTCTGCTTCTTCTGCTTCACCCTCCAGACTTCACCTTCTCCTTCTCCTTCTTCTGCTTCTTCTGCTTCGCCCTCCAGACTTCACCTTCTCCTTCTCCTTCTTCTGCTTCTTCTGCTTCACCCTCCAGACTTCACCTTCTCCTTCTCCTTCTTCTGCTTCTTCTGCTTCACCCTCCAGACTTCACCTTCTCCTTCTCCTTCTTCTGCTTCTTCTGCTTCACCCTCCTGACTTCACCTTCTCCTTCTCCTTCTTCGACTTCTTCTGATTCACCTTCCAGACTTCACCTTCTCCTTCTCCTTCTTCTGCTTCTTCTGCTTCAACCTCCAGACTTCACCTTCTCCATCTCCTTCTTCTGCTTCTTCTGCTGCGCCCTCCAGACTTCAACTTCTCCTTCTCCTTCTTCTGCTTCTTCTGCTTCACTCTCCTGACTTTACCTTCTCCTTCTCCTTCTTCTACTTCTTCTGCTTCACCCCCCTGACTTCACCTTCTCCTTCTCCTTCTTCTGCTTCTTCTGATTCACCCTCCTAACTTCACCTTCTCCTTCTCCTTCTTCTGCTTCTTCTGATTCACCCTCCTGACTTCACCTTCTCCTTCTCCTTCTTCTGCTTCTGCTGATTCACCCTCCAGACTTCACCTTCTCCTTCTCCTTCTTCTGCTTCTTCTGATTCACCCTCCAGACTTCACCTTCTCCTTCTCCTTATTCTGCCTCTTCTGATTCACCCTCCAGACCTCACCTTCTCCTTCTCCTTCTTCTACTTCTTCTGATTCACCCTCCAGACTTCATCTTCTCCTTCTCCTTCTTCTGCTTCTTCTGATTCACCCTCCAGACTTCACCTTCTCCTTCTCCTTTTTCTGCTTCTTCTGCTTCACCCTCCAGACTTCACCTTCTCCTTCTCTTTCTTCTGCTTCTCTGATTTACCCTCCAGACTTCACCTTCTCCTTCTACTTCATCTGATTCTTCTGATTCACCCTCCAGATTTCACCTTCTCCTTCTCCTTCTTCTACTTCCTCTGATTCACCCTCCTGACTTCACCTTCTGCTTCTCCTTCTTCTACTTCTTCTGATTCACCCTCCTGACTACTTCAACTTCTCCTTCTCCTTCTTCTACTTCTTCTGCTCCACCCTCCAGACTTCACCATCTCCTTCTCCTTCTTCTACTTCTTCTGATTCACCCTCCAGACTTCACCTTCTCCTTCTCTTTCTTCTGCTTCTTCTGATTCACCCTCCAGACTTCACCTTCTCCTTCTCCTTCTTCTGATTCTTCTGATTCAACCTCCAGACTTCAACTTCTCCTTCTCCTTCTTCTGCTTCTTCTGATTCACCCTCCTGACTTCACCTTCTCCTTCTCCTTCTTCTACTTCTTCTGATTCACCCTCCTGACTTCACCTTCTCCTCCTCCTTCTTCTACTTCTTCTGCTTCACCCTCCAGACTTCACCTTCTCCTTCTCCTTATTCTGCTTCTTCTGATTCACCCTCCAGACTTCACCTTCTCCTTCTCCTTTTCTGCTTCTTCTGATTCACCCTCCAGACTTCACCTTCTCCTTCTCCTTCTTCTGCTTCTTCTGATTCACCCTGCAGACTTCACCTTCTCCTTCTCCTTCTTCTACTTCTTCTGATTCACCCTCCAAACTTCAACTTCTCCTTCTCCTTCTTCTGCTTCTTCTGATTCACCCTCCAGACTTCACCTTCTCCTTCTCCTTCTTCTGCTTCTTCTGATTCAGCCTCCAGACTTCACCTTCTCCTTCTCCTTCTTCTACTTCTTCTGATTCATCCTCCAGACTTCACCTTCTCCTTCTCCTTCTTCTCCTTCTTCTGATTCACCCTCCAGACTTCACCTTCTCCTTCTCCTTCTTCTGCTTCTGCTGATTCACCCTCCAGTCTTCACCTTCTCCTTCTCCTTCTTCTGCTTCTTCTGATTCACCCTCCAGACTTCACCTTCTCCTTCTCCTTCTTCTGCTTCTTCTGATTCATCCTTCAGGCTTCACCTTCTCCTTCTCCTTCTTCTGCTTCTTCTGATTCACCCTCCAGACCTCACCTTCTCCTTTTCCTTCTTCTACTTCTTCTGATTCATCCTCCAGACTTCATCTTCTCCTTTTCCTTCTTCTGCTTCTTCTGATTCACCCTCCAGACTTCACCTTCTCCTTCTCCTTCTGCTTCTTCTGATTCACCCTCCAGACTTCGCCTTCTCCTTCTTCTACATCTTCTGATTCACCCGCCAGACTTCACCTTCTCCTTCTCCTTCTTCTACTTCTTCTGATTCACCCTCCAGTCTTCACCTTCTCCTTCTCCTTCTTCTGCTTCTTCTGATTCACTCTCCTGACTTCACCTTCTCCTTCTCCTTCTTCTGCTTCTTCTGATTCACCCTCCAGACTTCACCTTCTCCTTCCCCTTCTTCTACTTCTTCTAATTCACCCTCCAGACTTCACCTTCTCCTTCTACTTCTTCTGCTTCTTCTGATTCACCCTCCAGACTTCACCTTCTCCTTCTCCTTCTTCTGCTTCTTCTGATTCACCCTCCAGACTTCAACTTCTCCTTCTCCTTCTTCTGCTTCTTCTGAATCACCCTCCAGACTTAATCTTCTCCTTCTACTTCTTCTGGTTCTTCTGATTCTCCCACCAGACTTCACCTTCTCCTTCTCCTTCTTCTACTTCTTCTGATTCACCCTCCAGACTTCACCTTCTCCTTCTCCTTCTTCTGCTTCTTCTGATTCACCCTCCAGACTTCACCTTCTCCTTCTCCTTCGTCTACTTCTCTGATTCACCCTCCAGACTACACCTTCTCCTTCTCCTTCTTCTACTTCTTCTGATTCACCCTCCAGACTTCACCTTCTCCTTCTCCTTCTTCTACTTCTTCTGATTCATCCTCCAGACTTCACCTTCTCCTTCTCCTTCTTCTACTTCTTCTGATTCACCCTCCAGACTTCACCTTCTCCTTCTCCTTCTTCTGCTTCTTCTGCTTCACCCTCCAGACTTCACCTTCTCCTTCTCCTTCTTCTGCTTCTTCTGATTCACCCTCCAGACTTCACCTTCTCCTTCTCCTTCTTCTACTTCTTCTGATTCACCCTCCAAACTTCATCTTCTCCTTCTCCTTCTTCTGCTACTTCTGATTCACCCTCCAGACTTCACCGTCTCCTTCTCCTTCTTCTGCTTCTTCTGATTCAGCCTCCAGACTTCACCTTCTCCTTCTCCTTCTTCTACTTCTTCTGATTCATCCTCCAGACTTCACCTTCTCCTTCTCCTTCTTCTCCTTCTTCTGATTCACCCTCCAGACTTCACCTTCTCCTTCTCCTTCTTCTGCTTCTGCTGATTCACCCTCCAGACTTCACCTTCTCCTTCTCCTTCTTCTGCTTCTTCTGATTCACCCTCCAGACTTCACCTTCTCCTTCTCCTTCTTCTGCTTCTTCTGATTCATCCTTCAGACTTCACCTTCTCCTTCTCCATCTTCTGCTTCTTCTGATTCACCCTCCAGACCTCACCTTCTCCTTCTCCTTCTTCTACTTCTTCTGATTCATCCTCCAGACTTCATCTTCTCCTTCTCCTTCTTCTGCTTCTTCTGATTCACCCTCCAGACTTCACCTTCTCCTTCTCCTTCTGCTTCTTCTGATTCACCCTCCAGACTTCGCCTTCTCCTTCTCCTTCTTCTACTTCTTCTGATTCACCCGCCAGACTTCACCTTCTCCTTCTCCTTCTTCCACTTCTTCTGATTCACCCTCCAGTCTTCACCTTCTCCTTCTCCTTCTTCTGCTTCTTCTGATTCACCCTCCAGACTTCACCTTCTCCTTCTCCTTCTTCTGCTTCTTCTGATTCACTCTCCTGACATCACCTTTTCCTTCTCCTTCTTCTGCTTCTTCTGATTCACCTTCCAGACTTCACCTTCTACTTCTCCTTCTTCTACTTCTTCTGATTCACCCTCCAGACTTCACCTTCTCCCTCTACTTCTTCTGTTTCTTCTGATTCACCCTCCAGACTTCACCTTCTCCTTCTCCTTCTTCTACTTCTTCTGATTCACCCTCCAGACTTCACCTTCTCCTTCTCCTTCTTCTGCTTCTTCTGATTCACCCTCCAGACTTCACCTTCTCCTTCTCCTTCGTCTACTTCTCTGATTCACCCTCCAGACTACACCTTCTCCTTCTCCTTCTTCTACTTCTTCTGATTCACCCTCCAGACTTCACCTTCTCCTTCTCCTTCTTCTACTTCTTCTGATTCACCCTCCAGACTTCACCTTCTCCTTCTCCTTCTTCTACTTCTTCTGCTTCTCCCTCCAGACTTCACCTTCTCCTTCTCCTTCTTCTGCTTCTTCTGATTCACCCTCCAGACTTCACCTTCTCCTTCTCCTTCTTCTACTTCTTCTGATTCATCCTCCAGACTTCACCTTCTCCTTCTCCTTCTTCTACTTCTTCTGATTCACCCTCCAGACTTCACCTTCTCCTTCTCCTTCTTCTACTTCTTCTGATTCAACCTCCTGACTTCACCTTCTCCTTCTCCTTCTTCTGCTTCTTCTGCTGCGCCCTCCAGACTTCACCTTCTCCTTCTCCTTCTTCTGCTTCTTCTGCTTCACTCTCCTGACTTTACCTTCTCCTTCTCCTGCTTCTACTTCTTCTGCTTCACCCCCTGACTTCACCTTCTCCTTCTCCTTCTTCTGCTTCTTCTGATTCACCCTCCTCACTTCACCTTCTCCTTCTCCTTCTTCTGCTTCTTCTGATTCACCCTCCAGACTTCACCTTCTCCTTCTCCTTCTTCTGCTTCTTCTGATTCACTCTCCTGACATCACCTTTTCCTTCTCCTTCTTCTGCTTCTTCTGATTCACCTTCCAGACTTCACCTTCTCCTTCTCCTTCTTCTACTTCTTCTGATTCACCCTCCAGACTTCACCTTCTCCCTCTACTTCTTCTGTTTCTTCTGATTCACCCTCCAGACTTCACCTTCTCCTTCTCCTTCTTCTACTTCTTCTGATTCACCCTACAGACTTCACCTTCTCCTTCTCCTTCTTCTGCTTCTTCTGATTCACCCTCCAGACTTCACCTTCTCCTTCTCCTTCGTCTACTTCTCTGATTCACCCTCCAGACTACACCTTCTCCTTCTCCTTCTTCTACTTCTTCTGATTCACCCTCCAGACTTCACCTTCTCCTTCTCCTTCTTCTACTTCTTCTGATTCACCCTCCAGACTTCACCTTCTCCTTCTCCTTCTTCTACTTCTTCTGCTTCTCCCTCCAGACTTCACCTTCTCCTTCTCCTTCTTCTGCTTCTTCTGATTCACCCTCCAGACTTCACCTTCTCCTTCTCCTTCTTCTACTTCTTCTGATTCATCCTCCAGACTTAACCTTCTCCTTCTCCTTCTTCTACTTCTTCTGATTCACCCTCCAGACTTCACCTTCTCCTTCTCCTTTTTCTACTTCTTCTGATTCAACCTCCTGACTTCACCTTCTTGTTTTTCTTCTTCTGCTTCTTCTGCTGCGCCCTCCAGACTTCACCTTCTCCTTCTCCTTCTTCTGCTTCTTCTGCTTCACTCTCCTGACTTTACCTTCTCCTTCTCCTGCTTCTACTTCTTCTGCTTCACCCCCTGACTTCACCTTCTCCTTCTCCTTCTTCTGCTTCTTCTGATTCACCCTCCTCACTTCACCTTCTCCTTCTCCTTCTTCTGCTTCTTCTGATTCACCCTCCTGACTTCACCTTCTCCTTCTCCTTCTTCTGCTTCTTCTGATTCACCCTCCAGACTTCACCTTCTCCTTCTCCTTCTTCTGCTTCTTCTGATTCACCCTCCAGACCTCACTTTCTCCTTCTCCTTCTTCTTCTTCTGATTCACCCTCCAGACTTCATCTTCTCCCTCTCCTTCTTCTGCTTCTTCTGATTCACCCTCCAGACTTCACCTTCTCCTTCTCCTTTTTCTGCTTCTTCTGATTCACCCTCCAGACTTCACCTTCTCCTTCTCCTTCTTCTACTTCTTCTGATTCACCCTCCAGACTTCACCTTCTCCTTCTCCTTCTTCTACTTCTTCTGATTCACCCTCCAGTCTTCACCTTCTCCTTCTCCTTCTTCTGCTTCTTCTGCTTCACCCTCCAGACTTCACCTTCTCCATCTCTTTCTTCTGCTTCTCTGATTCACCCTCCAGACTTCACCTTCTTCTTCTCCTTCTTCTGATTCTTCTGATTCACCCTCCAGACTTCACCTTCTCCTTCTCCTTCTTCTGCATCCTCTGATTCACCCTCCTGACTTCACCTTCTGCTTCTCCTTCTTCTACTTCTTCTGATTCACCCTCCTGACTTCAACTTCTCCTTCTCCTTCTTCTACTTCTTCTGCTTCACCCTCCAGACTTCACCATCTCCTTCTCCTTCTCCTACTTCTTCTGATTCACCCTCCAGACTTCACCTTCTCCTTCTCTTTCTTCTGCTTCTTCTGATTCACCCTCCAGACTTCACCTTCTCCTTCTCCTTCTTCTGATTCTTCTGATTCACCCTCCAGACTTCACCTTCTCCTTCTCCTTCTTCTGATTCTTCTGATTCAACCTCCAGACTTCAACTTCTCCTTCTCCTTCTTCTGCTTCTTCTGATTCACCCTCCTGACTTCACCTTCTCCTTCTCCTTCTTCTACTTCTTCTGATTCACCCTCCTGACTTCACCTTCTCCTCCTCCTTCTTCTACTTCTTCTGCTTCACCCTCCAGACTTCACCTTCTCCTTCTCCTTCTTCTGCTTCTTCTGAATCACCCTCCAGACTTCACCTTCTCCTTCTCCTTTTCTGCTTCTTCTGATTCACCCTCCAGACTTCACCTTCTCCTTCTCCTTCTTCTGCTTCTTCTGATTCACCCTCCAGACTTCACCTTCTCCTTCTCCTTCTTCTACTTCTTCTGATTCACCCTCCAAACTTCAACTTCTCCTTCTCATTCTTCTGCTTCTTCTGATTCACCCTCCAGACTTCACCTTCTCCTTCTCCTTCTTCTGCTTCTTCTGATTCAGCCTCCAGACTTCACCTTCTCCTTCTCCTTCTTCTACTTCTTCTGATTCATCCTCCAGACTTCACCTTCTCCTTCTCCTTCTTCTCTTTCTTCTGATTCACCCTCCAGACTTCACCTTCTCCTTCTCCTTCTTCTGCTTCTGCTGATTCACCCTCCAGACTTCACCTTCTCCTTCTCCTTCTTCTGCTTCTTCTGATTCACCCTCCAGACCTCACCTTCTCCTTCTCCTTCTTCTACTTCTTCTGATTCATCCTCCAGACTTCATCTTCTCCTTTGCCTTCTTCTGCTTCTTCTGATTCACCCTCCAGACTTCACCTTCTCCTTCTCCTTCTGCTTCTTCTGATTCACCCTCCAGACTTCGC
This sequence comes from Somniosus microcephalus, assembly GCF_052327205.1. Taxonomy (NCBI): domain Eukaryota; kingdom Metazoa; phylum Chordata; class Chondrichthyes; order Squaliformes; family Somniosidae; genus Somniosus; species Somniosus microcephalus. Next base: position 106,466 of record NW_028225635.1, on the reverse strand, counting down.
CTTCTCCTTCTCCTTCTTCTACTTCTTCTGATTCACCCGCCAGACTTCACCTTCTCCTTCTCCTTCTTCTACTTCTTCTGATTCACCCTCCAGTCTTCACCTTCTCCTTCTCCTTCTTCTGCTTCTTCTGATTCACTCTCCTGACTTCACCTTCTCCTTCTCCTTCTTCTGCTTCTTCTGATTCACCCTCCAGACTTCACCTTCTCCTTCCCCTTCTTCTACTTCTGCTGATTCGCCCTCCAGACTTCACCTTCTCCTTCTACTTCTTCTGCTTCTTCTGATTCAGCCTCCAGACTTCACCTTCTCCTTCTCCTTCTTCTGCTTCTTCTGATTCACCCTCCAGACTTCAACTTCTCCTTCTCCTTCTTCTGCTTCTTCTGATTCTCCCACCAGACTTCACCTTCTCCTTCTCCTTCTTCTACTTCTTCTGATTCACCCTCCAGACTTCACCTTCTCCTTCTACTTCTTCTGCTTCTCCTGATTCTCCCACCAGACTTCACCTTCTCCTTCTCCTTCTTCTACATCTTCTGATTCTCCCACCAGACTTCACCTTCTCCTTCTCCTTCTTCTGCTTCTTCTGATTCACCCTCCAGACTTCACCTTCTCCTTCTCCTTCGTCTACTTCTCTGATTCACCCTCCAGACTACACCTTCTCCTTCTCCTTCTTCTACTTCTTCTGATTCACCCTCCAGACTTCACCTTCTCCTTCTCCTTCTTCTACTTCTTCTGATTCATCCTCCAGACTTCACCTTCTCCTTCTCCTTCTTCTACTTCTTCTGATTCACCCTCCAGACTTCACCTTCTCCTTCTCCTTCTTCTGCTTCTTCTGCTTCACCCTCCAGACTTCACCTTCTCCTTCTCCTTCTTCTGCTTCTTCTGATTCACCCTCCAGACTTCACCTTCTCCTTCTCCTTCTTCTACTTCTTCTGATTCACCCTCCAAACTTCATCTTCTCCTTCTCCTTCTTCTGCTTCTTCTGATTCACCCTCCAGACTTCACCTTCTCCTTCTCCTTCTTCTGCTTCTTCTGATTCAGCCTCCAGACTTCACCTTCTCCTTCTCCTTCTTCTACTTCTTCTGATTCATCCTCCAGACTTCACCTTCTCCTTCTCCTTCTTCTCCTTCTTCTGCTTCGCCCTCCAGTCTTCACCTTCTCCTTCTCCTTCTTCTGCGTCTTCTGCTTCACCCTCCAGACTTCACCTTCTCCTTCTTCTGCTTCTTCTGCTTCACCCTCCTGACTTCGCCTTCTCCTTCTCCTTCTTCTACTTCTTCTGATTCACCCTCCAGACTTCACCTTCTCCTTCTCCTTCTTCTGCTGTTTCTGCTTCACCCTCCAGACTTCACCTTCTCCATCTCCTTCTTCTGCTTCTTCTGCTGCGCCCTCCAGACTTCAACTTCTCCTTCTCCTTCTTCTGCTTCTTCTGCTTCACTCTCTTGACTTTACCTTCTCCTTCTCCTTCTTTTACTTCTTCTGCTTCACCCCCCTGACTTCACCTTCTCCTTTTCCTTCTTCTGCTTCTTCTGATTCACCCTCCTAACTTCACCTTCTCCTTCTCCTTCTTCTGCTTCTTCTGATTCACCCTCCTGACTTCACCTTCTTCTTCTCCTTCTTCTGTTTCTTCTGATTCACCCTCCAGACTTCACCTTCTCCTTCTCCTTCTTCTGCTTCTTCTGATTCACCCTCCAGACTTCACCTTCTCCTTCTCCTTCTTCTGCCTCTTCTGATTCACCCTCCAGACCTCACCTTCTCCTTCTCATTCTTCTACTTCTTCTGATTCACCCTCCAGACTTCATCTTCTCCTTCTCCTTCTTCTGCTTCTTCTGATTCACTCTCCAGACTTCACCTTCTCCTTCTTCTTCTTCTGCTTTCTCTGATTCACCCTCCTGACTTCACCTTCTGCTTCTCTTTCTTCTGCTTCTTCTGATTCACCCTCCAGACTTCACCTTCTCCTTCTCCTTCTTCTGATTCTTCTGATTCACCCTCCAGACTTCAACTTCTCCTTCTCCTTCTTCTGCTTCTCTGATCCACCCTCCTGACTTCACCTTCTCCTTCTCCTTCTTCTACTTCTTCTGATTCACCCTCCTGACTTCACCTTCCCCTCCTCCTTCTTCTACTTCTTCTGCTTCACCCTCCAGACTTCACCTTCTCCTTCTCCTTCTTCTACTTCTTCTGATTCACCCTCCAGACTTCACCTTCTCCTTCTCCTTCTTCTGCTTCTTCTGATTCACCCTCCAGACCTCACCTTCTCCTTCTCCTTATTCTGCTTCTTCTGATTCACCCTCCAGACTTCACCTTCTCCTTCTCCTTCTTCTGCTTCTTCTGATTCACCCTCCAGACTTCACCTTCTCCTTCTCCTTCTTCTGCTTCTTCTGATTCACCCTCCAGACTTCACCTTCTCCTTCTCCTTCTTCTACTTCTTCTGATTCACCCTCCAAACTTCATCTTAACCTTCTCCTTCTTCTGCTTCTTCTGATTCACCCTCCAGACTTCACCTTCTCCTTCTCCTTCTGCTGCTTCTTCTGATTCACCCTCCAGACTTCACCTTCTCCTTCTTCTGCTTCCTCTGATTCACCCTCCTGACTTCACCTTCTGCTTCTCTTTCTTCGGCTTCTTCTGATTCACCCTCCAGACTTCACCTTCTCCTTCTCCTTCTTCTGATTCTTCTGATTCACCCTCCAGACTTTAACTTCTCCTTCTCCTTCTTCTGCTTCTTCTGATCCACCCTCCTGACTTCACCTTCTCCTTCTCCTTCTTCTACTTCTTCTGATTCACCCTCCTGACTTCACCTTCCCCTCCTCCTTCTTCTACTTCTTCTGCTTCACCCTCCAGACTTCACCTTCTCCTTCTCCTTCTTCTACTTCTTCTGATTCACCCTCCAGACTTCACCTTCTCCTTCTCCTTCTTCTGCTTCTTCTTATTCACCCTCCAGACCTCACCTTCTCCTTCTCCTTATTCTGCTTCTTCTGAATCACCCTCCAGACTTCACCTTCTCCTTCTCCTTCTTCTGCTTCTTCTGATTCACCCTCCAGACTTCACCTTCTCCTTCTCCTTCTTCTGCTTCTTCTGATTCACCCTCCAGACTTCACCTTCTCCTTCTCCTTCTTCTACTTCTTCTGATTCACCCTCCAAACTTCATCTTCTCCTTCTCCTTCTTCTGCTTCTTCTGATTCACCCTCCAGACTTCACCTTCTCCTTCTCCTTCTTCTGCTTCTTCTGATTCACCCTCCAGACTTCACCTTCTCCTTCTCCTTCTTCTACTTCTTCTGATTCACCCTCCAAACTTCATCTTCTCCTTCTCCTTCTTCTGCTTCTTCTGATTCACCCTCCAGACTTCACCTTCTCCTTCTCCTTCTGCTGCTTCTTCTGATTCACCCTCCAGACTTCACCTTCTCCTTCTCCTTCTTCTCCTTCTTTTGATTCACCCTCCAGACTTCACCTTCTCCTTCTCCTTCTTCTGCTTCTGCTGATTCACCCTCCAGACTTCACCTTCTCCTTCTCCTTCTTCTGCTTCTTCTGATTCACCCTCCAGACTTCACCTTCTCCTTCTCCTTCTTCTGCTTCTTCTGATTCATCCTTCAGACTTCACCTTCTCCTTCTCCTTCTTCTGCTTCTTATGATTCACCCTCCAGACCTCACCTTCTCCTTCTCCTTCTTCTACTTCTTCTGATTCATCCTCCAGACTTCATCTTCTCCTTCTCCTTCTTCTGCTTCTTCTGATTCACCCTCCAGACTTTACCTTCTCCTTCTCCTTCTGCTTCTTCTGATTCACCCTCCAGACTTCGCCTTCTCCTTCTCCTTCTTCTACTTCTTCTGATTCACCCGCCAGACTTCACCTTCTCCTTCTCCTTCTTCTACTTCTTCTGATTCACCCTCCAGTCTTCACCTTCTCCTTCTCCTTCTTCTGCTTCTTCTGATTCACCCTCCAGACTTCACCTTCTCCTTCTCCTTCTTCTGCTTCTTCTGATTCACCCTACTGACTTCACCTTCTCCTTCTCCTTCTTCTGCTTCTTCTGATTCACCCTCCAGACTTCACCTTCTCCTTCTCCTTCTTCTACTTCTTCTGATTCACCCTCCAGACTTCACCTTCTCCTTCTACTTCTTCTGCTTCTTCTGATTCACCCTCCAGACTTCACCTTCTCCTTCTCCTTCTTCTGCTTCTTCTGATTCACCCTCCAGCCTTCACCTTCTCCATCTCCTTCTTCTGCTTCTTCTGATTCACCCTCCAGACTTCACCTTCTCCTTCTACTTCTTCTGCTTCTTCTGATTCTCCCTCCAGACTTCAACTTCTCCTTCTCCTTCTTCTACTTCTTCTGATTCACCCTCCAGACTTCACCTTCTCCTTCTCCTTCTTCTGCTTCTTCTGATTCACCCTCCAGACTTCACCTTCTCCTTCTCCTTCGTCTACTTCTCTGATTCACCCTCCAGACGACACCTTCTCCTTCTCCTTCTTCTACTTCTTCTGATTCACCCTCAAGACTTCACCTTCTCCTTCTCCTTCTTCTGCTTCTTCTGATTCACCTTCCATACTTCACCTTCTCCTTCTCCTTCTTCTACTTCTTCTGATTCACCCTCCAGACTTCACCTTCTCCTTCTCCTTCTTCTACTTCTTCTGATTCACCCTCCAGACTTCACCTTCTCCTTCTCCTTCTTCTACTTCTTCTGCTTCTCCCTCCAGACTTCACCTTCTCCTTCTCCTTCTTCTGCTTCTTCTGATTCACCCTCCAGACTTCACCTTCTCCTTCTCCTTCTTCTACTTCTTCTGATTCATCCTCCAGACTTCACCTTCTCCTTCTCCTTCTTCTACTTCTTCTGATTCACCCTCCAGACTTCACCTTCTCCTTCTCCTTCTTCTACTTCTTCTGATTCACCCTCCAGACTTCACCTTCTCCTTCTCCTTCTTCTGCTTCTTCTGCTTCACCCTCCAGACTTCACCTTCTCCTTCTCTTTCTTCTGCTTCTCTGATTCACCCTCCAGACTTCACCTTCTTCTTCTCCTTCTTCTGATTCTTCTGATTCACCCTCCAGACTTCGCCTTCTCCTTCTCCTTCTTCTACTTCTTCTGATTCACCCGCCAGACTTCACCTTCTCCTTCTCCTTCTTCTACTTCTTCTGATTCACCCTCCAGTCTTCACCTTCTCCTTCTCCTTCTTCTGCTTCTTCTGATTCACCCTCCAGACTTCACCTTCTCCTTCTCCTTCTTCTGCTTCTTCTGATTCACCCTACTGACTTCACCTTCTCCTTCTCCTTCTTCTGCTTCTTCTGATTCACCCTCCAGACTTCATCTTCTCCTTCTCCTTCTTCTACTTCTTCTGATTCACCCTCCAGACTTCACCTTCTCCTTCTACTTCTTCTGCTTCTTCTGATTCACCCTCCAGACTTCACCTTCTCCTTCTCCTTCTTCTGCTTCTTCTGATTCACCCTCCAGCCTTCACCTTCTCCATCTCCTTCTTCTGATTCTTCTGATTCACCCTCCAGACTTCACCTCCTTCTACTTCTTCTGCTTCTTCTGATTCTCCCTCCAGACTTCAACTTCTCCTTCTCCTTCTTCTACTTCTTCTGATTCACCCTCCAGACTTCACCTTCTCCTTCTCCTTCTTCTGCTTCTTCTGATTCACCCTCCAGACTTCACCTTCTCCTTCTCCTTCGTCTACTTCTCTGATTCACCCTCCAGACGACACCTTCTCCTTCTCCTTCTTCTACTTCTTCTGATTCACCCTCAAGACTTCACCTTCTCCTTCTCCTTCTTCTGCTTCTTCTGATTCACCTTCCATACTTCACCTTCTCCTTCTCCTTCTTCTACTTCTTCTGATTCACCCTCCAGACTTCACCTTCTCCTTCTCCTTCTTCTACTTCTTCTGATTCACCCTCCAGACTTCACCTTCTCCTTCTCCTTCTTCTACTTCTTCTGCTTCTCCCTCCAGACTTCACCTTCTCCTTCTCCTTCTTCTGCTTCTTCTGATTCACCCTCCAGACTTCACCTTCTCCTTCTCCTTCTTCTACTTCTTCTGATTCATCCTCCAGACTTCACCTTCTCCTTCTCCTTCTTCTACTTCTTCTGATTCACCCTCCAGACTTCACCTTCTGCTTCTCCTTCTTCTACTTCTTCTGATTCACCCTCCTGACTTCACCTTCTCCTTCTCCTTCTTCTGCTTCTTCTGCTTCACCCTCCAGACTTCACCTTCTCCTTCTACTTCTTCTGCTTCTTCTGCTTCACCCTCCAGACTTCACCTTCTACTTCTCTTTCTTCTGCTTCTCTGATTCACCCTCCAGACTTCACCTTCTCCTTCTCCTTCATCTGATTCTTCTGATTCACCCTCCAGACTTCACCTTCTCCTTCTCTTTCTTCTGCTTCTCTGATTCACCCTCCAGACTTCACCTTCTCCTTCTCCTTCTTCTGCTTCCTCTGATTCACCCTCCTGACTTCAACTTCTCCTTCTCCTTCTTCTACTTCTTCTGCTTCACACTTCAGACTTCACCTTCTCCTTCTCCTTCTTCTACTTCTTCTGATTCACCCTCCAGACTTCACCTTCTCCTTCTCTTTCTTCTGCTTCTTCTGATTCACCCTCCAGACTTCACCTTCTCCTTCTCCTTCTTCTGATTCTTCTGATTCACCCTCCAGACTTCACCTTCTCCTTCTCCTTCTTCTGATTCTTCTGATTCACCCTCCAGACTTCAACTTCTCCTTCTCCTTCTTCTGCTTCTTCTGATTCACCCTCCTGACTTCACCTTCTCCTTCTCCTTCTTCTACTTCTTCTGATTCACCCTCCTGACTTCACCTTCCCCTCCTCCTTCTTCTACTTCTTCTGCTTCACCCTCCAGACTTCACCTTCTCCTTCTCCTTCTTCTGCTTCTTCTGATTCACCCTCCAGACTTCACCTTCTCCTTCTCCTTATTCTGCTTCTTCTGATTCACCCTCCAGACTTCACCTTCTCCTTCTCCTTCTTCTGCTTCTTCTGATTCACCCTCCAGACTTCACCTTCTCCTTCTCCTTCTTCTGCTTCTTCTGATTCACCCTCCAGAAGTCACCTTCTCCTTCTCCTTCTTCTACTTCTTCTGATTCACCCTCCAAACTTCATCTTCTCCTTCTCCTTCTTCTGCTTCTTCTGATTCACCCTCCAGACTTCACCTTCTCCTTCTCCTTCTTCTGCTTCTTCTGATTCACCCTCCAGACTTCACCTTCTCCTTCTCCTTCTTCTACTTCTTCTGATTCACCCTCCAGACTTCACCTTCTCCTTCTCCTTCTTCTGCTTCTGCTGATTCACCCTCCAGACTTCACCTTCTCCTTCTCCTTCTTCTGCTTCTTCTGATTCACCCTCCAGACTTCACCTTCTCCTTCTCCTTCTTCTGCTTCTTCTGATTCATCCTTCAGACTTCACCTTCTCCTTCTCCTTCTTCTGCTTCTTCTGATTCACCCTCCAGTCCTCACCTTCTCCTTCTCCTTCTTGTACTTCTTCTGATTCATCCTCCAGACTTCATCTTCTCCTTCTCCTTCTTCTGCTTCTTCTGATTCTCCCTCCAGACTTCACCTTCTCCTTCTCCTTCTGCTTCTTCTGATTCACCCTCCAGACTTCGCCTTCTCATTCTCCTTCTTCTACTTCTTCTGATTCACCCACCAGACTTCACCTTCTCCTTCTCCTTCTTCTACTTCTTCTGATTCACCATCCAGTCTTCACCTTCTCCTTCTCCTTCTTCTGCTTCTTCTGATTCACCCTCCAGAACTCACCTTCTCCTTCTCCTTCTTCTGCTTCTTCTGATTCACCCTCCTGACTTCACCTTCTCCTTCTCCTTCTTCTGCTTCTTCTGATTCACCCTCCAGACTTCACCTTCTCCTTCTCCTACTTCTACTTCTTCTGATTCACCCTCCAGACTTCACCTTCTCCTTCTACTTCTCCTGCTTCTTCTGATTCACCCTCCAGACTTCACCTTCTCCTTCTCCTTCTTCTGCTTCTTCTGATTCACCCTCCAGACTTCACCTTCTCCATCTCCTTCTTCTGCTTCTTCTGAATCACCCTCCAGACTTCACCTTCTCCTTCTACTTCTTCTGCTTCTTCTGATTCTCCCACCAGACTTCACCTTCTCCTTCTCCTTCTTCTACTTCTTCTGATTCACCCTCCAGACTTCACCTTCTCCTTCTCCTTCTTCTGCTTCTTCTGATTCACCCTCCAGACTTCACCTTCTCCTTCTCCTTCGTCTACTTCTCTGATTCACCCTCCAGACTACACCTTCTCCTTCTCCTTCTCCAATTCTTCTGATTCACCCTCCAGACTTCATCTTCTCCTTCTCCTTCTTCTGCTTCCTCTGATTCACCCTCCAGACTTCACCTTCTCCTTCTCCTTCTTCTACTTCTTCTGATTCACCCTTCAGACTTCACCTTCTCCTTCTCCTTCTTCTACTTCTTCTGATTCACCCTCCAGACTTCACCTTCTCCTTCTCCTTCTTATACATCTTCTGATTCACCCTCCTGACTTCACCTTCTCCTTCTCCTTCTTCTGCTTCTTCTGCTTCACCCTCCAGACTTCACCTTCTCCTTCTCCTTCTTCTGCTTCACCCTCCAGACTTCACCTTCTCCTTCTCCTTCTTCTGCTTTTTCTGCTTCACCCTCCTGACTTCACCTTCTCCTTCTCCTTCTTCTACTTCTTCTGATTCACCCTCCAGACTTCACCTTCTCCTTCTCCTTCTTCTGCTTCTTCTGCTTCACCCTCCAGACTTCACCTTCTCCTTCTCCTTCTTCTGCTTCTTCTGCTTCGCCCTCCAGACTTCACCTTCTCCTTCTCCTCCTTCTGCTTCTTCTGCTTCACCCTCCAGACTTCACCTTCTCCTGCTCCTTCTTCTGCTTCTTCTGCTTCACCCTCCTGACTTCACCTTCTCCTTCTCCTTCTTCTACTTCTTCTGATTCACCCTCCAGACTTCACCTTCTCCTTCTCCTTCTTCTGCTTCTTCTGCTTCACCCTCCAGACTTCACCTTCTCCATCTCCTTCTTCTGCTTCTTCTGCTGCGCCCTCCAGACTTCACCTTCTCCTTCTCCTTCTTCTGCTTCTTCTGCTTCACTCTGCTGACTTTACCTTCTCCTTCTCCTTCTTCTACTTCTTCTGCTTCACCCCCTGACTTCACCTTCTCCTTCTCCTTCTTCTGCTTCTTCTGATTCACCCTCCTCACTTCACCTTCTCCTTCTCCTTCTTCTGGTTCTTCTGATTCACCCTCCTGACTTCACCTTCTCCTTCTCCTTCTTCTGCTTCTTCTGATTCACCCTCCAGACTTCACCTTCTCCTTCTCCTTCTTCTGCTTCTTCTGATTCACCCTCCAGACTTCACCTTCCCCTTCTCCTTCTTCTGCTTCTTCTGATTCACCCTCCAGACCTCACTTTCTCCTTCTCCTTCTTCTTCTTCTTCTGATTCACCCTCCAGACTTCATCTTCTCCCTCTCCTTCTTCTGCTTCTTCTGATTCACCCTCCAGACTTCACCTTCTCCTTCTCCTTTTTCTGCTTCTTCTGATTCACCCTCCAGACTTCACCTTCTCCTTCTCCTTCTTCTACTTCTTCTGATTCACCCTCCAGACTTCACCTTCTCCTTCTCCTTCTTCTGCTTCTTCTGATTCACTCTCCTGACTTCACCTTCTCCTTCTCCTTCTTCTGATTCTTCTGATTCACCCTCCAGACTTCACCTTCTCCTTCTCCTTCTTCTACTTCTTCTGATTCACCCTCCAGACTTCACCTTCTCCTTCTACTTCTTCTGCTTCTTCTGATTCACCCTCCAGACTTCACCTTCTCCTTCTCCTTCTTCAGCTTGTTCTGATTCACCCTCCAGACTTCACCTTCTCCTTCTCCTTCTTCTGCTTCTTCTGATTCACCCTCCAGACTTCACCTTCTCCTTCTACTTCTTCTGCTTCTTCTGATTCTCCCACCAGACTTCACCTTCTCCTTCTCCTTCTTCTACTTCTTCTGATTCACCCTCCAGACTTCACCTTCTCCTTCTCCTTCTTCTGCTTCTTCTGATTCACCCTCCAGACTTCACCTTCTCCTTCTCCTTCGTCTACTTCTCTGATTCACCCTCCAGACTACACCTTCTCCTTCTCCTTCTTCTACTTCTTCTGATTCACCCGCCAGACTTCACCTTCTCCTTCTCCTTCTTCTACTTCTTCTGATTCACCCTCCAGACTTCACCTTCTCCTTCTCCTTCTTCTGCTTCTTCTGCTTTACCCTCCAGACTTCACCTTCTCCTTCTCCTTCTTCTGCTTCTTCTGATTCACCCTCCAGACTTCACCTTCTCCTTCTCCTTCTTCTACTTCTTCTGATTCACCCTCCAAACTTCATCTTCTCCTTCTCCTTCTTCTGCTTCTTCTGATTCACCCTCCAGACTTCACCTTCTCCTTCTCCTTCTTCTGCTTCTTCTGATTCAGCCTCCAGACTTCACCTTCTCCTTCTCCTTCTTCTACTTCTTCTGATTCATCCTCCAGACTTCACCTTCTCCTTCTCCTTCTTCTCCTTCTTCTGATTCACCCTCCAGACTTCACCTTCTCCTTCTCCTTCTTCTGCTTCTGCTGATTCACCCTCCAGACTTCACCTTCTCCTTCTCCTTCTTCTGCTTCTTCTGATTCACCCTCCAGACTTCACCTTCTCCTCCTCCTTCTTCTGCTTCTTCTGATTCATCCTCCAGACTTCACCTTCTCCTTCTCCTTCTTCTGCTTCTTCTGATTCACCCTCCAGACCTCACCTTCTCCTTCTCCTTCTTCTACTTCTTCTGATTCATCCTCCAGACTTCATCTTCTCCTTCTCCTTCTTCTGCTTCTTCTGATTCACCCTCCAGACTTCACCTTCTCCTTCTCCTTCTGCTTCTTCCGATTCACCCTCCAGACTTCGCCTTCTCCTTCTCCTTCTTCTACTTCTTCTGATTCACCCGCCAGACTTCACCTTCTCCTTCTCCTTCTTCTACTTCTTCTGATTCACCCTCCAGTCTTCACCTTCTCCTTCTCCTTCTTCTGCTTCTTCTGATTCACCCTCCAGACTTCACCTTCTCCTTCTCCTTCTTCTGCTTCTTCTGATTCACTCTCCTGACTTCACCTTCTCCTTCTCCTTCTTCTGCTTCTTCTGATTCACCCTCCAGACTTCACCTTCTCCTTCTCCTTCTTCTACTTCTTCTGATTCACCCTCCAGACTTCACCTTCTCCTTCTACTTCTTCTGCTTCTTCTGATTCACCCTCCAGACTTCACCTTCTCCTTCTCCTTCTTCTGCTTCTTCTGATTTACCCTCCAGACTTCACCTTCTCCTTCTCCTTCTTCTGCTTCTTCTGATTCACCCTCCAGACTTCACCTTCTCCTTCTACTTCTTCTGCTTCTTCTGATTCTCCCACCAGACCTCACCTTCTCCTTCTCCTTCTTCTACTTCTTCTGATTCACCCTCCAGACTTCACCTTCTCCTTCTCCTTCTTCTGCTTCTTCTGATTCACCCTCCTGACTTCACCTTCTCCTTCTCCTTCTTCTGCTTCTTCTGCTTCACCCTCCAGACTTCACCTTCTCCTTCTCCTTCGTCTGCTTCTTCTGCTTCACCCTCCAGACTTCACCTTCTCCTTCTCTTTCTTCTGCTTCTCTGATTCACCCTCCAGACTTCACCTTCTCCTTCTCCTTCATCTGATTCTTCTGATTCACCCTCCAGACTTCACCTTCTCCTTCTCCTTCTTCTGCTTCCTCTGATTCACCCTCCTGACTTCACCTTCTGCTTCTCCTTCTTCTACTTCTTCTGATTCACCCTCCTGACTTCAACTTCTCCTTCTCCTTCTTCTGCTTCTTCTGCTTCACCCTCCAGACTTCACCTTCTCCTTCTCCTTCTTCTACTTCTTCTGATTCACCCTCCAGACTTCACCTTCTCCTTCTCTTTCTTCTGCTTCTTCTGATTCACCCTCCAGACTTCACCTTCTCCTTCTCCTTCTTCTGATTCTTCTGATTCACCCTCCAGACTTCAACTTCTCCTTCTCCTTCTTCTGCTTCTTCTGATTCACCCTCCTGACTTCACCTTCTCCTTCTCCTTCTTCTACTTCTTCTGATTCACCCTCCTGACTTCACCTTCCCCTCCTCCTTCTTCTACTTCTTCTGCTTCACCCTCCAGACTTCACCTTCTCCTTCTCCTTCTTCTGCTTCTTCTGATTCACCCTCCAGACTTCACCTTCTCCTTCTCCTTATTCTGCTTCTTCTGATTCACCCTCCAGACTTCACCTTCTCCTTCTCCTTCTTCTGCTTCTTCTGATTCATCCTTCAGACTTCACCTTCTCCTTCTCCTTCTTCTGCTTCTTCTGATTCACCCTCCAGACCTCACCTTCTCCTTCTCCTTCTTCTACTTCTTCTGATTCATCCTCCAGACTTCATCTTCTCCTTCTCCTTCTTCTGCTTCTTCTGATTCACCCTCCAGACTTCACCTTCTCCTTCTCCTTCTGCTTCTTCTGTTTCACCCTCCAGACTTCGCCTTCTCCTTCTCCTTCTTCTACTTCTTCTGATTCACCCGCCAGACTTCACCTTCTCCTTCTCCTTCTTCTACTTCTTCTGATTCACCATCCAGTCTTCACCTTCTCCTTCTCCTTCTTCTGCTTCTTCTGATTCACCCTCCAGACTCCACCTTCTCCTTCTCCTTCTTCTGCTTCTTCTGATTCACCCTCCTGACTTCACCTTCTCCTTCTCCTTCTTCTGCTTCTTCTGATTCACCCTCCAGACTTCACCTTCTCCTTCTCCTTCTTCTACTTCTTCTGATTCACCCTCCAGACTTCACCTTCTCCTTCTACTTCTTCTGCTTCTTCTGATTCACCCTCCAGACTTCACCTTCTCCTTCTCCTTCTTCTGCTTCTTCTGATTCACCCTCCAGACTTCACCTTCTCCATCTCCTTCTTCTGCTTCTTCTGAATCACCCTCCAGACCTCACCTTCTCCTTCTACTTCTTCTGCTTCTTCTGATTCTCCCTCCAGACTTCACCTTCTCCTTCTCCTTCTTCTACTTCTTCTGATTCACCCTCCAGACTTCACCTTCCCCTTCTCCTTCTTCTGCTTCTTCTGATTCACCCTCCAGACTTCACCTTCTCATTCTCCTTCGTCTACTTCTCTGATTCACCCTCCAGACTACATCTTCTCCTTCTCCTTCTCCAATTCTTCTGATTCACCCTCCAGACTTCACCTTCTCCTTCTCCTTCTTCTACTTCTTCTGATTCATCCTCCAGACTTCACCTTCTGCTTCTCCTTCTTCTACTTCTTCTGATTCACCCTCCAGACTTCACCTTCTCCTTCTCCTTCTTCCACTTTTTCTGATTCACCCTCCTGACTTCACCTTCTCCTTCTCCTTCTTCTGCTTCTTCTGCTTCACCCTCCAGACTTCACCTTCTCCTTCTCCTTCTTCTGCTTCACCCTCCAGACTTCACCTTCTCCTTCTCCTTCTTCTGCTTCTTCAGCTTCACCCTCCTGACTTCACCTTCTCCTTCTCCTTCTTCTACTTCTTCTGATTCACCCTCCAGACTTCACCTTCTCCTTCTCCTTCTTCTGCTTCTTCTGCTTCGCCCTCCAGACTTCACCTTCTCCTTCTCCTCCTTCTGCTTCTTCTGCTTCACCCTCCAGACTTCACCTTCTCCTTCTCCTTCTTCTGCTTCTTCTGCTTCACCCTTCTGACTTTACCTTCTCCTTCTCCTTCTTCTACTTCTTCTGATTCACCCTCCAGACTTCACCTTCTCCTTCTCCTTCTTCTGCTTCTTCTGCTTCACCCTCCAGACTTCACCTTCTCCATCTCCTTCTTCTGCTTCTTCTGCTGCGCCCTCCAGACTTCAACTTCTCCTTCTCCTTCTTCTGCTTCTTCTGCTTCACTCTCCTGACTTTACCTTCTCCTTCTCCTTCTTCTACTTCTTCTGCTTCACCCCCTGACTTCACCTTCTCCTTCTCCTTCTTCTGCTTCTTCTGATTCACCCTCCTCACTTCACCTTCTCCTTCTCCTTCTTCTGCTTCTTCTGATTCACCCTCCTGACTTCACCTTCTCCTTCTCCTTCTTCTGCTTCTTCTGATTCACCCTCCAGACTTCACCTTCTCCTTCTCCTTCTTCTGCTTCTTCTGATTCACCCTCCAGACTTCACCTTCTCCTTCTCCTTCTTCTGCTTCTTCTGCTTCACCCTCCAGACCTCACTTTCTCCTTCTCCTTCTTCTTCTTCTTCTGATTCACCCTCCAGACTTCATCTTCTCCCTCTCCTTCTTCTGCTTCTTCTGATTCACCCTCCAGACTTCACCTTCTCCTTCTCCTTTTTCTGCTTCTTCTGATTCACCCTCCAGACTTCACCTTCTCCTGCTCCTTCTTCTGCTTCTTCTGCTTCACCCTCCTGACTTCACCTTCTCCTTCTCCTTCTTCTGCTTCTTCTGATTCACCCTCCTTACTTCACCTTCTCCTTCTCCTTATTCTGCTTCTTCTGATTCACCCTCCAGACTTCACCTTCTCCTTCTCCTTCTTCTGCTTCTTCTGATTCACCCTCCAGACTTCACCTTCTCCTTCTCCTTCTTCTGCTTCTTCTGATTCACCCTCCAGACCTCACCTTCTCCTTCTCCTTCTTCTACTTCTTCTGATTCACCCTCCAGACTTCATCTTCTTCTCCTTCTTCTCCTTCTTCTGATTCACCCTCCAGACTTCATCTTCTCCTTCTCCTTCTTCTGCTTCTTCTGATTCACCCTCCAGACTTCACCTTCTCCTTCTCCTTCTTCTGCTTCTTCTGATTCACCCTCCAGACTTCACCTTCTCCTTCTCCTTCTTCTGCTTCTTTTGCTTCACCCTCCAGACTTCACCTTCTCCTTCTCCTTCTTCTGCTTCTTCTGCTTCACCCTCCAGACTTCACCTTCTCCTTCTCCTTCTTCTGCTTCTTCTGCTTCACCCTCCAGACTTCATCTTCTCCTTCTCCTTCTTCTGCTTCTTCTGCTTCACCCTCCTGACTTCACCTTCTCCTTCTCCTTCTTCTACTTCTTCTGATTCACCCTCCAGACTTCACCTTCTCCTTCTCCTTCTTCTGCTTCTTCTGCTTCTCCCTCCAGACTTCTCCTTCTCCTTCTCATTCTTCTGCTTCTTCTGCTTCGCCCTCCAGACTTCACCTTCTCCTTCTCCTTCTTCTGCTTCTTCTGCTTCACCCTCCAGACTTCACCTTCTCCTTCTCCTTCTTCTGCTTCTTCTGCTTCTCCCTCCAGACTTCACCTTCTCCTTCTCCTTCTTCTGCTTCTTCTGCTTCTCCCTCCAGACTTCACCTTCTCCTTCTCCTTCTTCTGCTTCTTCTGCTTCGCCCTCCAGACTTCACCTTCTCCTTCTCCTTCTCCTGCTTCTTCTGATTCACCCTCCAGACTTCACCTTCTCCTTCTCCTTCTTCTACTTCTTCTGATTCACCCACCAGACTTCACCTTCTCCTTCTCCTTCTTCTGCTTCTTCTGATTCACCCTCCAGACTTCACCTTCTCCTTCTCCTTCTTCTGCTTCTTCTGATTCACCCTCCAGACTTCACCTTCTCCTTCTCCTTCTTCTGCATCTTTTGATTCACCCTTCAGACTTCACCTTCTCCTTCTCCTTCTTCTGCTTCTTCTGATTCATCCTCCAGACCTCACCTTCTCCTTCTCCTTATTCTACTTCTTCTGATTCACCCTCCTGACTTCATCTTCTCCTTCTCCTTCTTTTGCTTCTTCTGATTCACCCTCCAGACTTCACCTTCTCCTTCTCCTTCTTCTGCTTCTTCTGATTCACCCTCCAGACTTCGCCTTCTCCTTCTCCTTCTTCTACTTCTTCTGATTCACCCTCCAGACTTCACCTTCTCCTTCTCCTTCTTCTACTTCTTCTGATTCACCCTCCAGTCTTCATCTTCTCCTTCTCCTTCTTCTGCTTCTTCTGATTCACCCTCCAGACTTCACCTTCTCCTTCTCCTTCTTCTGCTTCTTCTGATTCACCCTCCAGACTTCACCTTCTCCTTCTCCTTCTTCTGCTTCTTTTGCTTCACCCTCCAGACTTCACCTTCTCCTTCTCCTTCTTCTGCTTCTTCTGCTTCACCCTCCAGACTTCACCTTCTCCTTCTCCTTCTTCTGCTTCTTCTGCTTCACCCTCCAGACTTCATCTTCTCCTTCTCCTTCTTCTGCTTCTTCTGCTTCACCCTCCTGACTTCACCTTCTCCTTCTCCTTCTTCTACTTCTTCTGATTCACCCTCCAGACTTCACCTTCTCCTTCTCCTTCTTCTGCTTCTTCTGCTTCTCCCTCCAGACTTCTCCTTCTCCTTCTCATTCTTCTGCTTCTTCTGCTTCGCCCTCCAGACTTCACCTTCTCCTTCTCCTTCTTCTGCTTCTTCTGCTTCACCCTCCAGACTTCACCTTCTCCTTCTCCTTCTTCTGCTTCTTCTGCTTCTCCCTCCAGACTTCACCTTCTCCTTCTCCTTCTTCTGCTTCTTCTGCTTCTCCCTCCAGACTTCACCTTCTCCTTCTCCTTCTTCTGCTTCTTCTGCTTCGCCCTCCAGACTTCACCTTCTCCTTCTCCTTCTCCTGCTTCTTCTGATTCACCCTCCAGACTTCACCTTCTCCTTCTCCTTCTTCTACTTCTTCTGATTCACCCACCAGACTTCACCTTCTCCTTCTCCTTCTTCTGCTTCTTCTGATTCACCCTCCAGACTTCACCTTCTCCTTCTCCTTCTTCTGCTTCTTCTGATTCACCCTCCAGACTTCACCTTCTCCTTCTCCTTCTTCTGCATCTTTTGATTCACCCTTCAGACTTCACCTTCTCCTTCTCCTTCTTCTGCTTCTTCTGATTCACCCTCCAGACCTCACCTTCTCCTTCTCCTTAGTCTACTTCTTCTGATTCACCCTCCTGACTTCATCTTCTCCTTCTCCTTCTTTTGCTTCTTCTGATTCACCCTCCAGACTTCACCTTCTCCTTCTCCTTCTTCTGCTTCTTCTGAATCACCCTCCAGACTTCGCCTTCTCCTTCTCCTTCTTCTACTTCTTCTGATTCACCCTCCAGACTTCACCTTCTCCTTCTCCTTCTTCTACTTCTTCTGATTCACCCTCCAGTCTTCATCTTCTCCTTCTCCTTCTTCTGCTTCTTCTGATTCACCCTCCAGACTTCACCTTCTCCTTCTCCTTCTTCTGCTTCTCCTGATTCACCCTCCAGACTTCACCTTCTCCTTCTCCTTCTTCTACTTCTTCTGATTCACCCTCCAGACTTCACCTTCTCCTTCTCCTTCTTCTGCTTCTTCTGATTCACCCTCCAGACTTCACCTTCTCCTTCTCCTTCTTCTACTTCTTCTGATTCACCCTCCAGACTTCACCTTCTCCTGCTACTTCTTCTGCTTCTTCTGATTCACCCTCCAGACTTCACCTTCTCCTTTTCCTTCTTCTGCTTCTTCTGATTCACCCTCCAGATTTCACCTTCTCCTTCTCCTTCTTCTGCTTCTTCTGATTCACCCTCCAGACTTCACCTTCTCCTTCTCCTTCGTCTACTTCTTCTGATTCACCCTCCAGACTACACCTTCTCCTTCTCCTTCTTCTACTTCTTCTGATTCACCCTCCAGACTTCACCTTCTCCTTCTCCTTCTTCTGCTTCTTCTGATTCACCCTCCAGACTTCACCTTCTCCTTCTCCTTCTTCTACTTCTTCTGATTCACCCTCCAGACTTCACCTTCTCCTTCTCCTTCTTCTACTTCTTCTGATTCACCCTCCAGACTTCACCTTCTCCTTCTCCTTCTTCTACTTCTTCTGATTCACCCTCCAGACTTCACCTTCTCCTTCTCCTTCTTCTACTTCTTCTGATTCACCCTCCAGACTTCACCTTCTCCTTCTCCTTCGTCTACTTCTTATGATTCACCCTCCTGACTTCACCTTCTCCTTCTCCTTCTTCTGCTTCTTCTGCTTCACCCTCCAGACTTCACCTTCTCCTTCTTCTGCTTCTTCTGCTTCACCCTCCAGACTTCACCTTCTCCTTCTCCTTCTTCTGCTTCTTCTGCTTCACCCTCCAGACTTCACCTTCGCCTTCTCCTTCTTCGGCTTCTTCTGCTTCACCCTCCAGACTTCACCTTCTCCTTCTCCTTCTTCTGCTTCTTCTGATTCACCCTCCAGACTTCACCTTCTCCTTCTCCTTCTGCTGCTTCTTTTGATTCACCCTCCAGACTTCACCTTCTCCTTCTCCTTCTTCTGCTTCTTCTGCTTCACCCTCCAGACTTCACCTTCGCCTTCTCCTTCTTCTGCTTCTTCTGCTTCACCCTCCAGACTTCATCTTCTCCTTCTCCTTCTTCTGCTTCTTCTGCATCACCCTCCTGACTTCACCTTCTCCTTCTCCTTCTTCTACTTCTTCTGATTCACCCTCCAGACTTCACCTTCTCCTTCTCCTTCTTCTGCTTCTTCTGCTTCTCCCTCCAGACTTCACCTTCTCCTTCTCCTTCTTCTGCTTCTTCTGCTTCGCCCTCCAGACTTCACCTTCTCCTTCTCCTTCTTCTGCTTCTTCTGCTTCACCCTCCAGACTTCACCTTCTCCTTCTCCTTCTTCTGCTTCTTCTGCTTCTCCCTCCAGACTTCACCTTCTCCTTCTCCTTCTTCTGCTTCTTCTGATTCACCCTCCAGACTTCACCTTCTCCTTCTCCTTCTTCTGCTTCTTCTGATTCACCCTCCAGACTTCACCTTCTCCTTCTCCTTCTTCTACTTCTTCTGATTCACCCTCCAGACTTCACCTTCTCTTCTCCTTCTTCTGCTTCTTCTGATTCACCCTCCAGACTTCACCTTCTCCTTCTCCTTCGTCTACTTCTTCTGATTCACTCTCTGGACTTCACCTTCTCCTTCTCCTTCTTCTACTTCTTCTGATTCACCCTCCAGACTTCACCTTCTCCTTCTCCTTCTTCTGCTTCTTCTGATTCACCCTCCAGACTTCACCTTCTCCTTCTCCTTCTTCTACTTCTTCTGATTCACCCTCCAGACTTCACCTTCTCCTTCTCCTTCTTCTACTTCTTCTGATTCACCCTCCAGACTTCACCTTCTCCTTCTCCTTCTTCTACTTCTTCTGCTTCTCCCTCCAGACTTCACCTTCTCCTTCTCCTTCTTCTGCTTCTTCTGATTCACCCTCCAGACTTCACCTTCTCCTTCTCCTTCTTCTACTTCTCCTGATTCACCCTCCAGACTTCACCTTCTCCTTCTCCTTCTTCTACTTCTTCTGATTCACCCTCCAGACTTCACCTTCTCCTTCTCCTTCTTCTGATTCTTTTGATTCACCCTCCTGACTTCACCTTCTCCTTCTCCTTCTTCTGCTCCTTCTGCTTCACCCTCCAGACTTCACCTTCTCCTTCTCTTTCTTCTGCCTCTTCTGATTCACCCTCCAGACTTCATCTTCTCCTTCTCCTTCTTTTGCTTCTTCTGATTCACCCTCCAGACTTCACCTTCTCCTTCTCCTTCTTCTGCTTCTTCTGATTCACCCTCCAGACTTCGCCTTCTCCTTCTCCTTCTTCTACTTCTTCTGATTCACCCTCCAGACTTCACCTTCTCCTTCTCCTTCTTCTACTTCTTCTGATTCACCCTCCAGTCTTCATCTTCTCCTTCTCCTTCTTCTGCTTCTTCTGATTCACCCTCCAGACTTCACCTTCTCCTTCTCCTTCTTCTGCTTCTCCTGATTCACCCTCCTGACTTCACCTTCTCCTTCTCCTTCTTCTGCTTCTTCTGATTCACCCTCCAGACTTCACCTTCTCCTTCTCCTTCTTCTACTTCTTCTGATTCACCCTCCAGACTTCACCTTCACCTTCTCCTTCTCCTTCTTCTGATTCTTCTGCTTCACCCTCCAGACTTCACCTTCTCCTTCTCCTTCTTCTGCTTCTTCTGCTTCTCCCTCCAGACTTCACCTTCTCCTTCTCCTTCTTCTGCTTCTTCTGCTTCTCCCTCCAGACTTCACCTTCTCCTTCTCCTTCTTCTGCTTCTTCTGCTTCGCCCTCCAGACTTCACCTTCTCCTTCTCCTTCTCCTGCTTCTTCTGATTCACCCTCCAGACTTCACCTTCTCCTTCTCCTTCTTCTACTTCTTCTGATTCACCCACCAGACTTCACCTTCTACTTCTCCTTCTTCTGCTTCTTCTGATTCACCCTCCAGACTTCACCTTCTCCTTCTCCTTCTTCTGCTTCTTCTGATTCACCCTCCAGACTTCACCTTCTCCTTCTCCTTCTTCTGCATCTTTTGATTCACCCTTCAGACTTCACCTTCTCCTTCTCCTTCTTCTGCTTCTTCTGATTCACCCTCCAGACCTCACCTTCTCCTTCTCCTTATTCTACTTCTTCTGATTCACCCTCCTGACTTCATCTTCTCCTTCTCCTTCTTTTGCTTCTTCTGATTCACCCTCCAGACTTCACCTTCTCCTTTTCCTTCTTCTGCTTCTTCTGATTCACCCTCCAGACTTCGCCTTCTCCTTCTCCTTCTTCTACTTCTTCTGATTCACCCTCCAGACTTCACCTTCTCCTTCTCCTTCTTCTACTTCTTCTGATTCACCCTCCAGTCTTCATCTTCTCCTTCTCCTTCTTCTGCTTCTTCTGATTCACCCTCCAGACTTCACCTTCTCCTTCTCCTTCTTCTGCTTCTCCTGATTCACCCTCCTGACTTCACCTTCTCCTTCTCCTTCTTCTGCTTCTTCTGATTCACCCTCCAGACTTCACCTTCTCCTTCTCCTTCTTCTACTTCTTCTGATTCACCCTGCAGACTTCACCTTCTCCTTCTCCTTCTTCTGCTTCTTCTGATTCACCCTCCAGACTTCACCTTCTCCTTCTCCTTCTTCTACTTCTTCTGATTCACCCTCCAGACTTCACCTTCTCCTGCTACTTCTTCTGCTTCTTCTGATTCACCCTCCAGACTTCACCTTCTCCTTTTCCTTCTTCTGCTTCTTCTGATTCACCCTCCAGATTTCACCTTCTCCTTCTCCTTCTTCTGCTTCTTCTGATTCACCCTCCAGACTTCACCTTCTCCTTCTCCTTCGTCTACTTCTTCTGATTCACCCTCCAGACTACACCTTCTCCTTCTCCTTCTTCTACTTCTTCTGATTCACCCTCCAGACTTCACCTTCTCCTTCTCCTTCTTCTGCTTCTTCTGATTCACCCTCCAGACTTCACCTTCTCCTTCTCCTTCTTCTACTTCTTCTGATTCACCCTCCAGACTTCACCTTCTCCTTCTCCTTCTTCTACTTCTTCTGATTCACCCTCCAGACTTCACCTTCTCCTTCTCCTTCTTCTACTTCTTCTGATTCACCCTCCAGACTTCACCTTCTCCTTCTCCTTCTTCTACTTCTTCTGATTCACCCTCCAGACTTCACCTTCTCCTTCTCCTTCGTCTACTTCTTATGATTCACCCTCCTGACTTCACCTTCTCCTTCTCCTTCTTCTGCTTCTTCTGCTTCACCCTCCAGACTTCACCTTCTCCTTCTTCTGCTTCTTCTGCTTCACCCTCCAGACTTCACCTTCTCCTTCTCCTTCTTCTGCTTCTTCTGCTTCACCCTCCTGACTTCACCTTCTCCTTCTCCTTCTTCTGCTTCTTCTGATTCACCCTCCTGACTTCACCTTCTCCTTCTCCTTATTCTGCTTCTTCTGATTCACCCTCCAGACTTCACCTTCTCCTTCTCCTTCTTCTGCTTCTTCTGATTCACCTTCCAGACTTCACCTTCTCATTCTCCTTCTTCTGCTTCTTCTGATTCACCCTCCAGACCTCACCTTCTCCTTCTCCTTCTTCTACTTCTTCTGATTCACCCTCCAGACTTCACCTTCTCCTTCTCCTTCTTCTGCTTCTTCTGATTCACCCTCCAGACCTCACCTTCTCCTTCTCCTTCTTCTACTTCTTCTGATTCACCCTCCAGACTTCATCTTCTTCTCCTTCTTCTACTTCATCTGATTCACCCTCCAGACTTCATCTTCTCCTTCTCCTTCTTCTGCTTCTTCTGATTCACCCTCCAGACTTCACCTTCTCCTTCTCCTTCTTCTGCTTCTTCTGATTCACCCTCCAGACTTCACCTTCTCCTTCTCCTTCTGCTGCTTCTTTTGATTCACCCTCCAGACTTCACCTTCTCCTTCTCCTTCTTCTGCTTCTTCTGCTTCACCCTCCAGATTCACCTTCGCCTTCTCCTTCTTCTGCTTCTTCTGCTTCACCCTCCAGACTTCATCTTCTCCTTCTCCTTCTTCTGCTTCTTCTGCATCACCCTCCTGACTTCACCTTCTCCTTCTCCTTCTTCTACTTCCTCTGATTCACCCTCCAGACTTCACCTTCTCCTTCTCCTTCTTCTGCTTCTTCTGCTTCTCCCTCCAGACTTCACCTTCTCCTTCTCCTTCTTCTGCTTCTTCTGCTTCGCCCTCCAGACTTCACCTTCTCCTTCTCCTTCTTCTGCTTCTTCTGCTTCACCCTCCAGACTTCACCTTCTCCTTCTCCTTCTTCTGCTTCTTCTGCTTCTCCCTCCAGACTTCACCTTCTCCTTCTCCTTCTTCTGCTTCTTCTGCTTCTCCCTCCAGACTTCACCTTCTCCTTCTCCTTCTTCTGCTTCTTCTGCTTCGCACTCCAGACTTCACCTTCTCCTTCTCCTTCTCCTGCTTCTTCTGATTCACCCTCCAGACTTCACCTTCTCCTTCTCCTTCTTCTGCTTCTTCTGATTCACCCTCCTGACTTCACCTTCTCCTTCTCCTTCTTCTACTTCTTCTGATTCACCCTCCTGACTTCACCTTCTCCTTCTCCTTCTTCTACTTCTTCTGCTTCACCCTCCAGACTTCACCTTCTCCTTCTCCTTCTTCTACTTCTTCTGATTCACCCTCCAGACTTCACCTTCTCCTTCTCCTTCTTCTGCTTCTTCTGATTCACCCGCCAGACTTCACCTTCTCCTTGTCCTTAATCTGCTTCTCCTGATTCACCCTCCAGACTTCACCTTCTCCTTCTCTATCTTCTGCTTCTTCTGAATCACCCTCCTGACTTACCTTCTCCTTCTCCTTCTTCTGCTTCTTCTGATTCAACCTCCAGACTTCACCTTCTCCTTCTCCTTCATCTACTTCTTCTGATTCACCCTCCAGACTTCATCTTCTCCTTCTCCTTCTTCTGCTTCTTCTGATTCACCCTCCAGACTTCACCTTCTCCTTCTCCTTCTTCTGCTTTTTCTGATTCACCCTCCTGACTTCACCTTCTCCTTCTCCTTCTTCTACGTCTTCTGATTCACCCTCCAGACTTCACCTTCTCCTTCTTCTTTTTCTGCTTCTTCTGATTCACCCTCCAGACTTCACCTTCTCCTTCTCCTTCTTCTGCTTCTTTTGATTCACCCTTCAGACTTCACCTTCTCCTTCTCCTTGTTCTGCTTCTTCTGATTCACCCTCCAGACCTCACCTTCTCCTTCTCCTTATTCTACTTCTTCTGATTCACCCTCCAGACTTCATCTTCTCCTTCTCCTTCTTTTGCTTCTTCTGATTCACCCTCCAGACTTCACCTTCTCCTTCTCCTTCTTCTGCTTCTTCTGATTCAACCTCCAGACTTCGCCTTCTCCTTCTCCTTCTTCTACTTCTTCTGATTCACCCTCCAGACTTCGCCTTCTCCTTCTCCTTCTTCTACTTCTTCTGATTCACCCTCCAGTCTTCATCTTCTCCTTCTCCTTCTTCTGCTTCTTCTGATTCAACCTCCAGACTTCACCTTCTCCTTCTCCTTCTTCTGCTTCTCCTGATTCACCCTCCTGACTTCACCTTCTCCTTCTCCTTCTTCTGCTTCTTCTGATTCACCCTCCAGACTTCACCTTCTCCTTCTCCTTCTTCTACTTCTTCTGATTCACCCTCCAGACTTCACCTTCTCCTTCTCCTTCTTCTGCTTCTTCTGATTCACCCTCCTGACTTCACCTTCTCCTTCTCCTTCTTCTGCTTCTTCTGATTCACCCTCCAGATTTCACCTTCTCCTTCTCCTTCTTCTGCTTCTTCTGATTCACCCTCCAGACTTCACCTTCTCCTTCTCCTTCTTCTGCTTCTTCTGATTCACCCTCCAGACTTCACCTTCTCCTTCTCCTTCTTCTACTTCTTCTGATTCACCCTCCAGACTTCACCTTCTCTTCTCCTTCTTCTGCTTCTTCTGATTCACCCTCCAGACTTCACCTTCTCCTTCTCCTTTGTCTACTTCTTCTGATTCACCCTCTGGACTTCACCTTCTCCTTCTCCTTCTTCTACTTCTTCTGATTCACCCTCCAGACTTCACCTTCTCCTTCTCCTTCTTCTGCTTCTTCTGATTCACCCTCCAGACTTCACCTTCTCCTTCTCCTTCTTCTACTTCTTCTGATTCACCCTCCAGACTTCACCTTCTCCTTCTCCTTCTTCTACTTCTTCTGATTCACCCTCCAGACTTCACCTTCTCCTTCTCCTTCTTCTACTTCTTCTGCTTCTCCCTCCAGACTTCACCTTCTCCTTCTCCTTCTTCTGTTCTTCTGATTCACCCTCCAGACTTCACCTTCTCCTTCTCCTTCTTCTACTTCTCCTGATTCACCCTCCAGACTTCACCTTCTCCTTCTCCTTCTTCTACTTCTTCTGATTCACCCTCCAGACTTCACCTTCTCCTTCTCCTTCTTCTGATTCTTTTGATTCACCCTCCTGACTTCACCTTCTCCTTCTCCTTCTTCTGCTCCTTCTGCTTCACCCTCCAGACTTCACCTTCTCCTTCTCTTTCTTCTGCTTCTTCTGATTCACCCTCCAGACTTCACCTTCTCCTTCTCCTTCTTCTGATTCTTTTGATTCACCCTCCAGACTTCACCTTCTTCTTCTCCTTCTTCTGCTTCTTCTGATTCACCCTCCTGACTTCACCTTCTCCTTCTCCTTCTTCTACTTCTTCTGATTCACCCTCCTGACTTCACCTTCTCCTTCTCCTTCTTCTACTTCTTCTGCTTCACCCTCCAGACTTCACCTTCTCCTTCTCCTTCTTCTACTTCTTCTGATTCACCCTCCAGACTTCACCTTCTCCTTCTCCTTCTTCTGCTTCTTCTGATTCACCCGCCAGACTTCACCTTCTCCTTGTCCTTAATCTGCTTCTCCTGATTCACCCTCCAGACTTCACCTTCTCCTTCTCCTTCTTCTGCTTCTTCTGAATCACCCTCCTGACTTACCTTCTCCTTCTCCTTCTTCTGCTTCTTCTGATTCAACCTCCAGACTTCACCTTCTCCTTCTCCTTCATCTACTTCTTCTGATTCACCCTCCAGACTTCATCTTCTGCTTCTCCTTCTTCTGCTTCTTCTGATTCACCCTCCAGACTTCACCTTCTCCTTCTCCTTCTTCTGCTTTTTCTGATTCACCCTCCTGACTTCACCTTCTCCTTCTCCTTCTTCTACGTCTTCTGATTCACCCTCCAGACTTCACCTTCTCCTTCTACTTCTTCTACTTCTTCTGATTCACCCACCAGACTTCATCTTCTCCTTCTCCTTCTTCTGCTTCTTCTGATTCACCCTCCAGACTTCACCTTCTCCTTCTCCTTCTTCTGCTTCTTCTGATTCACCCTCCAGACTTCACCTTCTCCTTCTCCTTCTTCTGCTTCTTTTGATTCACCCTTCAGACTTCACCTTCTCCTTCTCCTTTTTCTGCTTCTTCTGATTCACCCTCCAGACCTCACCTTCTCCTTCTCCTTATTCTACTTCTTCTGATTCACCCTCCAGACTTCACCTTCTCCTTCTCCTTCTTCTACTTCTTCTGATTCACCCTCCAGACTTCACCTTCTCCTTCTCCTTCTTCTGCTTCTTCTGCTTCACCCTCCAGACTTCACCTTCTCCTTCTACTTCTTCTGCTTCTTCTGCTTCACCCTCCAGACTTCACCTTCTCCTTCTCCTTCTTCTGCTTCTTCTGCTTCCCCTTCCTGACTTCACCTTCTACTTCTCCTTCTTCTGCTTCTTCTGATTCACCCTCCTGACTTCACCTTCTCCTTCTCCTTCTTCTGCTTCTTCTGATTCACCCTCCAGACTTCACCTTCTCCTTCTCCTTCTTCTGCTTCTTGTGATTCACCTTCCAGACTTCAACTTCTCCTTCTCCTTCTTCTGCTTCTTCTGATTCACCCTCCAGACCTCACCTTCTCCTTCTCCTTCTTCTACTTCTTCTGATTCACCCTCCAGACTTCACCTTCTCCTTCTCCTTCTTCTGCTTCTTCTGATTCACCCTCCAGACCTCACCTTCTCCTTCTCCTTCTTCTACTTCTTCTGATCCACCCTCCAGACTTCATCTTCTTCTCCTTCTTCTGCTTCTTCTGATTCACCCTCCAGACTTCACCTTCTCCTTCTCCTTCTTCTACTTCTTCTGATTCACCCTCCAGACTTCACCTTCTCCTTCTCCTTCTTCTACTTCTTCTGATTCACCCTCCAGTCTTCACCTTCTCCTTCTCCTTCTTCTGCTTCTTCTGATTCACCCTCCAGACTTCACCTTCTCATTCTCCTTCTTCTGATTCTTTTGATTCACCCTCCAGACTTCACCTTCTCCTTCTCCTTCTTCTGCTTCTTCTGATTCACCCTCCTGACTTCACCCTCTCCTTCTCCTTCTTCTACTTCTTCTGATTCACCCTCCTGACTTCACCTTCTCCTTCTCCTTCTTCTACTTCTTCTGCTTCACCCTCCAGACTTCACCTTCTCCTTCTCCTTTTTCTACTTCTTCTGATTCACCCACCAGACTTCACCTTCTCCTTCTCCTTCTTCTGCTTCTTCTGATACACCCTCCAGACTTCACCTTCTCCTTGTCCTTCTTCTGCTTCTTTTGATTCACCCTTCAGACTTCACCTTCTCCTTCTCCTTCTTCTGCTTCTTCTGATTCACCCTCCAGACCTCACCTTCTCCTTCTCCTTCTTCAACTTCTTCTGATTCACCCTCCAGACTTCACCTTCTCCTTCTCCTTCTTCTACTTCTTCTGATTCACCCTCCAGACTTCACCTTCTCCTTCTCCTTCTTCTACTTCTTCTGATTCACCCTCCAGACTTCACCTTCTCCTTCTCCTTCTTCTACTTCTTCTGATTCACCCTCCAGACTTCACCTTCTCCTTCTCCTTCGTCTACTTCTTATGATTCACCCTCCTGACTTCACCTTCTCCTTCTCCTTCTTCTGCTTCTTCTGCTTCACCCTCCAGACTTCACCTTCTCCTTCTTCTGCTTCTTCTGCTTCACCCTCCAGACTTCACCTTCTCCTTCTCCTTCTTCTGCTTCTTCTGCTTCACCCTCCAGACTTCACCTTCGCCTTCTCCTTCTTCTGCTTCTTCTGCTTCACCCTCCAGACTTCACCTTCTCCTTCTCCTTCTTCTGCTTCTTCTGATTCACCCTCCAGACTTCACCTTCTCCTTCTCCTTCTGCTGCTTCTTTTGATTCACCCTCCAGACTTCACCTTCTCCTTCTCCTTCTTCTGCTTCTTCTGCTTCACCCTCCAGACTTCACCTTCGCCTTCTCCTTCTTCTGCTTCTTCTGCTTCACCCTCCAGACTTCATCTTCTCCTTCTCCTTCTTCTGCTTCTTCTGCATCACCCTCCTGACTTCACCTTCTCCTTCTCCTTCTTCTACTTCTTCTGATTCACCCTCCAGACTTCACCTTCTCCTTCTCCTTCTTCTGCTTCTTCTGCTTCTCCCTCCAGACTTCACCTTCTCCTTCTCCTTCTTCTGCTTCTTCTGCTTCGCCCTCCAGACTTCACCTTCTCCTTCTCCTTCTTCTGCTTCTTCTGCTTCACCCTCCAGACTTCACCTTCTCCTTCTCCTTCTTCTGCTTCTTCTGCTTCTCCCTCCAGACTTCACCTTCTCCTTCTCCTTCTTCTGCTTCTTCTGCTTCTCCCTCCAGACTTCACCTTCTCCTTCTCCTTCTTCTGCTTCTTCTGCTTCGCCCTCCAGACTTCACCTTCTCCTTCTCCTTCTCCTGCTTCTTCTGATTCACCCTCCAGACTTCACCTTCTCCTTCTCCTTCTTCTGCTTCTTCTGATTCACCCTCCAGACTTCACCTTCTCCTTCTCCTTCTTCTACTTCTTCTGATTCACCCTCCAGACTTCACCTTCTCTTCTCCTTCTTCTGCTTCTTCTGATTCACCCTCCAGACTTCACCTTCTCCTTCTCCTTCGTCTACTTCTTCTGATTCACTCTCTGGACTTCACCTTCTCCTTCTCCTTCTTCTACTTCTTCTGATTCACCCTCCAGACTTCACCTTCTCCTTCTCCTTCTTCTGCTTCTTCTGATTCACCCTCCAGACTTCACCTTCTCCTTCTCCTTCTTCTACTTCTTCTGATTCACCCTCCAGACTTCACCTTCTCCTTCTCCTTCTTCTACTTCTTCTGATTCACCCTCCAGACTTCACCTTCTCCTTCTCCTTCTTCTACTTCTTCTGCTTCTCCCTCCAGACTTCACCTTCTCCTTCTCCTTCTTCTGCTTCTTCTGATTCACCCTCCAGACTTCACCTTCTCCTTCTCCTTCTTCTACTTCTCCTGATTCACCCTCCAGACTTCACCTTCTCCTTCTCCTTCTTCTACTTCTTCTGATTCACCCTCCAGACTTCACCTTCTCCTTCTCCTTCTTCTGATTCTTTTGATTCACCCTCCTGACTTCACCTTCTCCTTCTCCTTCTTCTGCTCCTTCTGCTTCACCCTCCAGACTTCACCTTCTCCTTCTCTTTCTTCTGCCTCTTCTGATTCACCCTCCAGACTTCATCTTCTCCTTCTCCTTCTTTTGCTTCTTCTGATTCACCCTCCAGACTTCACCTTCTCCTTCTCCTTCTTCTGCTTCTTCTGATTCACCCTCCAGACTTCGCCTTCTCCTTCTCCTTCTTCTACTTCTTCTGATTCACCCTCCAGACTTCACCTTCTCCTTCTCCTTCTTCTACTTCTTCTGATTCACCCTCCAGTCTTCATCTTCTCCTTCTCCTTCTTCTGCTTCTTCTGATTCACCCTCCAGACTTCACCTTCTCCTTCTCCTTCTTCTGCTTCTCCTGATTCACCCTCCTGACTTCACCTTCTCCTTCTCCTTCTTCTGCTTCTTCTGATTCACCCTCCAGACTTCACCTTCTCCTTCTCCTTCTTCTACTTCTTCTGATTCACCCTCCAGACTTCACCTTCACCTTCTCCTTCTCCTTCTTCTGATTCTTCTGCTTCACCCTCCAGACTTCACCTTCTCCATCTCCTTCTTCTGCTTCTTCTGCTTCTCCCTCCAGACTTCACCTTCTCCTTCTCCTTCTTCTGCTTCTTCTGCTTCTCCCTCCAGACTTCACCTTCTCCTTCTCCTTCTTCTGCTTCTTCTGCTTCGCCCTCCAGACTTCATCTTCTCCTTCTCCTTCTCCTGCTTCTTCTGATTCACCCTCCAGACTTCACCTTCTCCTTCTCCTTCTTCTACTTCTTCTGATTCACCCACCAGACTTCACCTTCTCCTTCTCCTTCTTCTGCTTCTTCTGATTCACCCTCCAGACTTCACCTTCTCCTTCTCCTTCTTCTGCTTCTTCTGATTCACCCTCCAGACTTCACCTTCTCCTTCTCCTTCTTCTGCATCTTTTGATTCACCCTTCAGACTTCACCTTCTCCTTCTCCTTCTTCTGCTTCTTCTGATTCACCCTCCAGACCTCACCTTCTCCTTCTCCTTATTCTACTTCTTCTGATTCACCCTCCTGACTTCATCTTCTCCTTCTCCTTCTTTTGCTTCTTCTGATTCACCCTCCAGACTTCACCTTCTCCTTCTCCTTCTTCTGCTTCTTCTGATTCACCCTCCAGACTTCGCCTTCTCCTTCTCCTTCTTCTACTTCTTCTGATTCACCCTCCAGACTTCACCTTCTCCTTCTCCTTCTTCTACTTCTTCTGATTCACCCTCCAGTCTTCATCTTCTCCTTCTCCTTCTTCTGCTTCTTCTGATTCACCCTCCAGACTTCACCTTCTCCTTCTCCTTCTTCTGCTTCTCCTGATTCACCCTCCTGACTTCACCTTCTCCTTCTCCTTCTTCTGCTTCTTCTGATTCACCCTCCAGACTTCACCTTCTCCTTCTCCTTCTTCTACTTCTTCTGATTCACCCTGCAGACTTCACCTTCTCCTTCTCCTTCTTCTGCTTCTTCTGATTCACCCTCCAGACTTCACCTTCTCCTTCTCCTTCTTCTACTTCTTCTGATTCACCCTCCAGACTTCACCTTCTCCTGCTACTTCTTCTGCTTCTTCTGATTCACCCTCCAGACTTCACCTTCTCCTTTTCCTTCTTCTGCTTCTTCTGATTCACCCTCCAGATTTCACCTTCTCCTTCTCCTTCTTCTGCTTCTTCTGATTCACCCTCCAGACTTCACCTTCTCCTTCTCCTTCGTCTACTTCTTCTGATTCACCCTCCAGACTACACCTTCTCCTTCTCCTTCTTCTACTTCTTCTGATTCACCCTCCAGACTTCACCTTCTCCTTCTCCTTCTTCTGCTTCTTCTGATTCACCCTCCAGACTTCACCTTCTCCTTCTCCTTCTTCTACTTCTTCTGATTCACCCTCCAGACTTCACCTTCTCCTTCTCCTTCTTCTACTTCTTCTGATTCACCCTCCAGACTTCACCTTCTCCTTCTCCTTCTTCTACTTCTTCTGATTCACCCTCCAGACTTCACCTTCTCCTTCTCCTTCTTCTACTTCTTCTGATTCACCCTCCAGACTTCACCTTCTCCTTCTCCTTCGTCTACTTCTTATGATTCACCCTCCTGACTTCACCTTCTCCTTCTCCTTCTTCTGCTTCTTCTGCTTCACCCTCCAGACTTCACCTTCTCCTTCTTCTGCTTCTTCTGCTTCACCCTCCAGACTTCACCTTCTCCTTCTCCTTCTTCTGCTTCTTCTGCTTCACCCTCCTGACTTCACCTTCTCCTTCTCCTTCTTCTGCTTCTTCTGATTCACCCTCCTGACTTCACCTTCTCCTTCTCCTTATTCTGCTTCTTCTGATTCACCCTCCAGACTTCACCTTCTCCTTCTCCTTCTTCTGCTTCTTCTGATTCACCTTCCAGACTTCACCTTCTCCTTCTCCTTCTTCTGCTTCTTCTGATTCACCCTCCAGACCTCACCTTCTCCTTCTCCTTCTTCTACTTCTTCTGATTCACCCTCCAGACTTCACCTTCTCCTTCTCCTTCTTCTGCTTCTTCTGATTCACCCTCCAGACCTCACCTTCTCCTTCTCCTTCTTCTACTTCTTCTGATTCACCCTCCAGACTTCATCTTCTTCTCCTTCTTCTACTTCATCTGATTCACCCTCCAGACTTCATCTTCTCCTTCTCCTTCTTCTGCTTCTTCTGATTCACCCTCCAGACTTCACCTTCTCCTTCTCCTTCTTCTGCTTCTTCTGATTCACCCTCCAGACTTCACCTTCTCCTTCTCCTTCTGCTGCTTCTTTTGATTCACCCTCCAGACTTCACCTTCTCCTTCTCCTTCTTCTGCTTCTTCTGCTTCACCCTCCAGATTCACCTTCGCCTTCTCCTTCTTCTGCTTCTTCTGCTTCACCCTCCAGACTTCATCTTCTCCTTCTCCTTCTTCTGCTTCTTCTGCATCACCCTCCTGACTTCACCTTCTCCTTCTCCTTCTTCTACTTCTTCTGATTCACCCTCCAGACTTCACCTTCTCCTTCTCCTTCTTCTACTTCTTCTGCTTCTCCCTCCAGACTTCACCTTCTCCTTCTCCTTCTTCTGCTTCTTCTGCTTCGCCCTCCAGACTTCACCTTCTC
Organism: Somniosus microcephalus; assembly: GCF_052327205.1. Classification (NCBI taxonomy): domain Eukaryota; kingdom Metazoa; phylum Chordata; class Chondrichthyes; order Squaliformes; family Somniosidae; genus Somniosus; species Somniosus microcephalus. The sequence goes on along the minus strand of NW_028225635.1, from coordinate 74,852 downwards.
CTTCTCCTTCTTCTGCTTCTTCTGCTTCACCCTCCAGACTTCACCTTCTCCTTCTCCTTCTTCTGCTTCTTCTGCTTCTCCCTCCAGACTTCACCTTCTCCTTCTCCTTCTTCTGCTTCTTCTGCTTCTCCCTCCAGACTTCACCTTCTCCTTCTCCTTCTTCTGCTTCTTCTGCTTCGCCCTCCAGACTTCACCTTCTCCTTCTCCTTCTCCTGCTTCTTCTGATTCACCCTCCAGACTTCACCTTCTCCTTCTCCTTCTTCTGCTTCTTCTGATTCACCCTCCTGACTTCACCTTCTCCTTCTCCTTCTTCTACTTCTTCTGATTCACCCTCCTGACTTCACCTTCTCCTTCTCCTTCTTCTACTTCTTCTGCTTCACCCTCCAGACTTCACCTTCTCCTTCTCCTTCTTCTACTTCTTCTGATTCACCCTCCAGACTTCACCTTCTCCTTCTCCTTCTTCTGCTTCTTCTGATTCACCCGCCAGACTTCACCTTCTCCTTGTCCTTAATCTGCTTCTCCTGATTCACCCTCCAGACTTCACCTTCTCCTTCTCTATCTTCTGCTTCTTCTGAATCACCCTCCTGACTTACCTTCTCCTTCTCCTTCTTCTGCTTCTTCTGATTCAACCTCCAGACTTCACCTTCTCCTTCTCCTTCATCTACTTCTTCTGATTCACCCTCCAGACTTCATCTTCTCCTTCTCCTTCTTCTGCTTCTTCTGATTCACCCTCCAGACTTCACCTTCTCCTTCTCCTTCTTCTGCTTTTTCTGATTCACCCTCCTGACTTCACCTTCTCCTTCTCCTTCTTCTACGTCTTCTGATTCACCCTCCAGACTTCACCTTCTCCTTCTTCTTTTTCTGCTTCTTCTGATTCACCCTCCAGACTTCACCTTCTCCTTCTCCTTCTTCTGCTTCTTTTGATTCACCCTTCAGACTTCACCTTCTCCTTCTCCTTGTTCTGCTTCTTCTGATTCACCCTCCAGATCTCACCTTCTCCTTCTCCTTATTCTACTTCTTCTGATTCACCCTCCAGACTTCATCTTCTCCTTCTCCTTCTTTTGCTTCTTCTGATTCACCCTCCAGACTTCACCTTCTCCTTCTCCTTCTTCTGCTTCTTCTGATTCAACCTCCAGACTTCGCCTTCTCCTTCTCCTTCTTCTACTTCTTCTGATTCACCCTCCAGACTTCGCCTTCTCCTTCTCCTTCTTCTACTTCTTCTGATTCACCCTCCAGTCTTCATCTTCTCCTTCTCCTTCTTCTGCTTCTTCTGATTCAACCTCCAGACTTCACCTTCTCCTTCTCCTTCTTCTGCTTCTCCTGATTCACCCTCCTGACTTCACCTTCTCCTTCTCCTTCTTCTGCTTCTTCTGATTCACCCTCCAGACTTCACCTTCTCCTTCTCCTTCTTCTACTTCTTCTGATTCACCCTCCAGACTTCACCTTCTCCTTCTCCTTCTTCTGCTTCTTCTGATTCACCCTCCTGACTTCACCTTCTCCTTCTCCTTCTTCTGCTTCTTCTGATTCACCCTCCAGATTTCACCTTCTCCTTCTCCTTCTTCTGCTTCTTCTGATTCACCCTCCAGACTTCACCTTCTCCTTCTCCTTCTTCTGCTTCTTCTGATTCACCCTCCAGACTTCACCTTCTCCTTCTCCTTCTTCTACTTCTTCTGATTCACCCTCCAGACTTCACCTTCTCTTCTCCTTCTTCTGCTTCTTCTGATTCACCCTCCAGACTTCACCTTCTCCTTCTCCTTCGTCTACTTCTTCTGATTCACCCTCTGGACTTCACCTTCTCCTTCTCCTTCTTCTACTTCTTCTGATTCACCCTCCAGACTTCACCTTCTCCTTCTCCTTCTTCTGCTTCTTCTGATTCACCCTCCAGACTTCACCTTCTCCTTCTCCTTCTTCTACTTCTTCTGATTCACCCTCCAGACTTCACCTTCTCCTTCTCCTTCTTCTACTTCTTCTGATTCACCCTCCAGACTTCACCTTCTCCTTCTCCTTCTTCTACTTCTTCTGCTTCTCCCTCCAGACTTCACCTTCTCCTTCTCCTTCTTCTGCTTCTTCTGATTCACCCTCCAGACTTCACCTTCTCCTTCTCCTTCTTCTACTTCTCCTGATTCACCCTCCAGACTTCACCTTCTCCTTCTCCTTCTTCTACTTCTTCTGATTCACCCTCCAGACTTCACCTTCTCCTTCTCCTTCTTCTGATTCTTTTGATTCACCCTCCTGACTTCACCTTCTCCTTCTCCTTCTTCTGCTCCTTCTGCTTCACCCTCCAGACTTCACCTTCTCCTTCTCTTTCTTCTGCTTCTTCTGATTCACCCTCCAGACTTCACCTTCTCCTTCTCCTTCTTCTGATTCTTTTGATTCACCCTCCAGACTTCACCTTCTTCTTCTCCTTCTTCTGCTTCTTCTGATTCACCCTCCTGACTTCACCTTCTCCTTCTCCTTCTTCTACTTCTTCTGATTCACCCTCCTGACTTCACCTTCTCCTTCTCCTTCTTCTACTTCTTCTGCTTCACCCTCCAGACTTCACCTTCTCCTTCTCCTTCTTCTACTTCTTCTGATTCACCCTCCAGACTTCACCTTCTCCTTCTCCTTCTTCTGCTTCTTCTGATTCACCCGCCAGACTTCACCTTCTCCTTGTCCTTAATCTGCTTCTCCTGATTCACCCTCCAGACTTCACCTTCTCCTTCTCCTTCTTCTGCTTCTTCTGAATCACCCTCCTGACTTACCTTCTCCTTCTCCTTCTTCTGCTTCTTCTGATTCAACCTCCAGACTTCACCTTCTCCTTCTCCTTCATCTACTTCTTCTGATTCACCCTCCAGACTTCATCTTCTGCTTCTCCTTCTTCTGCTTCTTCTGATTCACCCTCCAGACTTCACCTTCTCCTTCTCCTTCTTCTGCTTTTTCTGATTCACCCTCCTGACTTCACCTTCTCCTTCTCCTTCTTCTACGTCTTCTGATTCACCCTCCAGACTTCACCTTCTCCTTCTACTTCTTCTACTTCTTCTGATTCACCCACCAGACTTCATCTTCTCCTTCTCCTTCTTCTGCTTCTTCTGATTCACCCTCCAGACTTCACCTTCTCCTTCTCCTTCTTCTGCTTCTTCTGATTCACCCTCCAGACTTCACCTTCTCCTTCTCCTTCTTCTGCTTCTTTTGATTCACCCTTCAGACTTCACCTTCTCCTTCTCCTTTTTCTGCTTCTTCTGATTCACCCTCCAGACCTCACCTTCTCCTTCTCCTTATTCTACTTCTTCTGATTCACCCTCCAGACTTCACCTTCTCCTTCTCCTTCTTCTACTTCTTCTGATTCACCCTCCAGACTTCACCTTCTCCTTCTCCTTCTTCTGCTTCTTCTGCTTCACCCTCCAGACTTCACCTTCTCCTTCTCCTTCTTCTGCTTCTTCTGCTTCACCCTCCAGACTTCACCTTCTCCTTCTCCTTCTTCTGCTTCTTCTGCTTCCCCTTCCTGACTTCACCTTCTACTTCTCCTTCTTCTGCTTCTTCTGATTCACCCTCCTGACTTCACCTTCTCCTTCTCCTTCTTCTGCTTCTTCTGATTCACCCTCCAGACTTCACCTTCTCCTTCTCCTTCTTCTGCTTCTTGTGATTCACCTTCCAGACTTCAACTTCTCCTTCTCCTTCTTCTGCTTCTTCTGATTCACCCTCCAGACCTCACCTTCTCCTTCTCCTTCTTCTACTTCTTCTGATTCACCCTCCAGACTTCACCTTCTCCTTCTCCTTCTTCTGCTTCTTCTGATTCACCCTCCAGACCTCACCTTCTCCTTCTCCTTCTTCTACTTCTTCTGATTCACCCTCCAGACTTCATCTTCTTCTCCTTCTTCTGCTTCTTCTGATTCACCCTCCAGACTTCACCTTCTCCTTCTCCTTCTTCTACTTCTTCTGATTCACCCTCCAGACTTCACCTTCTCCTTCTCCTTCTTCTACTTCTTCTGATTCACCCTCCAGTCTTCACCTTCTCCTTCTCCTTCTTCTGCTTCTTCTGATTCACCCTCCAGACTTCACCTTCTCATTCTCCTTCTTCTGATTCTTTTGATTCACCCTCCAGACTTCACCTTCTCCTTCTCCTTCTTCTGCTTCTTCTGATTCACCCTCCTGACTTCACCCTCTCCTTCTCCTTCTTCTACTTCTTCTGATTCACCCTCCTGACTTCACCTTCTCCTTCTCCTTCTTCTACTTCTTCTGCTTCACCCTCCAGACTTCACCTTCTCCTTCTCCTTTTTCTACTTCTTCTGATTCACCCACCAGACTTCACCTTCTCCTTCTCCTTCTTCTGCTTCTTCTGATACACCCTCCAGACTTCACCTTCTCCTTGTCCTTCTTCTGCTTCTTTTGATTCACCCTTCAGACTTCACCTTCTCCTTCTCCTTCTTCTGCTTCTTCTGATTCACCCTCCAGACCTCACCTTCTCCTTCTCCTTCTTCAACTTCTTCTGATTCACCCTCCAGACTTCATCTTCTCCTTCTCCTTCTTTTGCTTCTTCTGATTCTCCCTCCAGACTGCACCTTCTCCTTCTCCTTCTTCTGCTTCTTCTGATTCACCCTCCAGACTTCGCCTTCTCCTTCTCCTTCTTCTCCTTCTTCTGATTCACCCTCCAGACTTCACCTTCTCCTTCTCCTTCTTCTACTTCTTCTGATTCACCCTCCAGTCTTCACCTTCTCCTTCTCCTTCTTCTGCTTCTTCTGATTCACCCTCCAGACTTCACCTTCTCCTTCTCCTTCTTCTGCTTCTCCTGATTCACCCTCCTGACTTCACCTTCTCCTTCTCCTTCTTCTGCTTCTTCTGATTCACCCTCCAGACTTCACCTTCTCCTTCTCCTTCTTCTACTTCTTCTGATTCACCCTCCAGACTTCACCTTCTCCTTCTACTTCTTCTGCTTCTTCTGATTCACCCTCCAGATTTCACCTTCTCCTTCTCCTTCTTCTGCTTCTTCTGATTCACCCTCCAGACTTCACCTTCTCCTTCTCCTTCTTCTGCTTCTTCTGATTCACCCTCCAGACTTCACCTTCTCCTTCTCCTTCTTCTACTTCTTCTGATTCACCCTCCAGACTTCACCTTTTCCTTCTCCTTCTTCTGCTTCTTCTGATTCACCCTCCAGACTTCACATTCTCCTTCTCCTTCGTCTACTTCTTCTGATTCACCCTCCAGACTACACCTTCTCCTTCTCCTTCTTCTACTTCTTCTGATTCACCCTCCAGACTTCACCTTCTCCTTCTCCTTCTTCTGCTTCTTCTGATTCACCCTCCAGACTTCACCTTCTCCTTCTCCTTCTTTTACCTCTTCTGATTCACCCTCCAGACTCCACCTTCTCCTTCTCCTTCTTCTACTTCTTCTGATTCACCCTCCAGACTTCACCTTCTCCTTCTCCTTCTACTTCTTCTGCTTCTCCCTCCAGACTTCACCTTCTCCTTCTCCTTCTTCTGCTTCTTCTGATTCAACCTCCAGACTTCACCTTCTCCTTCTCCTTCATCTACTTCTTCTGATTCACCCTCCAGACTTCACCTTCTCCTTCTCCTTCTTCTACTTCTTCTGATTCACCCTCCAGACTTCACCTTCTCCTTCTCCTTCTTCTACTTCTTATGATTCACCCTCCTGACTTCAGCTTCTCCTTCTCCTTCTTCTGCTTCTTCTGCTTCACCCTCCAGACTTCACCTTCTCCTTCTCCTTCTTCTGCTTCTTCTGCTTCACCCTCCAGACTTCATCTTCTCCTTCTCCTTCTTCTGCTTCTTCTGCTTCACCCTCCTGACTTCACCTTCTCCTTCTCCTTCTTCTCCTTCTTCTGATTCACCCTCCAGACTTCACCTTCTCCTTCTCCTTCTTCTGCTTCTTCTGCTTCTCCCTCCAGACTTCACCTTCTCCTTCTCCTTCTTCTGCTTCTTCTGCTTCGCCCTCCAGACTTCACCTTCTCCTTCTCCTTCTTCTGCTTCTTCTGCTTCACCCTCCAGACTTCACCTTCTCCTTCTCCTTCTTCTGCTTCTTCTGCTTCACCCTCCTGACTTCACCTTCTCCTTCTCCTTCTTCTACTTCTTCTGATTCACCCTCCAGACTTCACCTTCTCCTTCTCCTTCTTCTTCTTCTTCTGCTTCACCCTCCAGACTTCACCTTCTCGTTCTCCTTCTTCTGCTTCTTCTGCTGCGCCCTCCAGACTTCACCTTCTCCTTCTCCTTCTTCTGCTTCTTCTGCTTCTCCCTCCTGACTTCACCTTCTCCTTCTCCTTCTTCTACTTCTTCTGCTTCACCCCCCTGACTTCACCTTCTCCTTCTCCTTCTTCTGCTTCTTCTGATTCACCCTCCTAACTTCACCTTCTCCTTTTCCTTCTTCTGCTTCTTCTGATTCACCCTCCTGACTTCACCTTCTCCTTCTCCTTCTTCTGCTTCTTCTGATTCACCCTCCAGACTTCACCTTCACCTTCTCCTTCTTCTGCTTCTTCTGATTCACCCTCCTGACTTCACCTTCTCCTTCTCCTTCTTCTGCTTCTTCTGCTTCACCCTCCAGACTTCACCTTCTCCTTCTCCTTCTTCTGCTTCTTCTGCTTCACCCTCCAGACTTCACCTTCTCCTTCTCCTTCTTCTGCTTCTTCTGCTTCACCCTCCTGACTTCACCTTCTCCTTCTCCTTCTTCTACTTCTTCTGATTCACCCTCCAGACTTCACCTTCTCCTTCTCCTTCTTCGGCTTCTTCTGATTCACCCTCCAGACTTCACATTCTCCTTCTCCTTCTTCTACTTCTTCTGATTCACCCTCGAGACTTCATCTTCTCCTTCTCCTTCTTCTGCTTCTTCTGATTCACCCTCCAGATTTCACCTTCTCCTTCTCCTTCTTCTGCTTCTTCTGATTCACCCTCCAGACTTCACCTTCTCCTTCTCCTTCTTCTACTTCTTCTGATTCACCCTCTAGACTTCAACTTCTCCTTCTCCTTCTTCTGCTTCTTCTGCTTCACCCTCCAGACTTCACCTTCTCGTTCTCCTTCTTCTGCTTCTTCTGCTGCGCCCTCCAGACTTCACCTTCTCCTTCTCCTTCTTCTGCTTCTTCTGCTTCACTCTCCTGACTTCACCTTCTCCTTCTCCTTCTTCTACTTCTTCTGCTTCACCCCCCTGACTTCACCTTCTATTTCTCCTTCTTCTGCTTCTTCTGATTCACCCTCCTAACTTCACCTTCTCCTTCTCCTTCTTCTGCTTCTTCTGATTCACCCTCCAGACTTCACCTTCTCCTTCTCCTTCTTCTGCTTCTTCTGATTCACCCTCCAGACTTCACCTTCTCCTTCTCCTTCTTCTACTTCTTCTGATTCACCCTCCAGACTTCATCTTCTCCTTCTCCTTCTTCTGCTTCTTCTGATTCACCCTCCAGACTTCACCTTCTCCTTCTCCTTCTTCTGCTTCTTCTGATTCACCCTCCAGACTTCACCTTCTCCTTCTCCTTCTTCTACTTCTTCTGATTCACCCTCCAGACTTCACCTTCTCCTTCTCCTTCTTTTACTTCTTCTGATTCAACCTCCAGTCTTCACCTTCTCCTTCTCCTTCTTCTGCTTCTTCTGATTCACCCTCCAGACTTCACCTTCTCCTTCTCCTTCTTCTGATTCTTTTGATTCACCCTCCAGACTTCACCTTCTCCTTCTCCTTCTTCTGCTTCTTCTGATTCACCCTCCTGACTTCACCCTCTCCTTCTCCTTCTTCTCCTTCTTCTGATTCACCCTCCTGACTTCACCTTCTCCTTCTCCTTCTTCTACTTCTTCTGCTTCACCCTCCAGACTTCACCTTCTCCTTCTCCTTCTTCTGCTTCTTCTGATTCACCCTCCAGACTTCACCTTCTCCTTCTCCTTATTCTGCTTCTTCTGATTCACCCGCCAGACTTCACCTTCTCCTTCTCCTTATTCTGCTTCTTCTGATTCACCCTCCAGACTTCACCTTCTCCTTCTCCTTCTTCTGCTTCTTCTGATTCACCCTCCAGACTTTACCTTCTCCTTCTCCTTCTTCTGCTTCTTCTGATTCACCCTCCAGACTTCACCTTCTCCTTCTCCTTCATCTAATTCTTCTGATTCACCCTCCAGACTTCATCTTCTCCTTCTCCTTCTTCTGCTTCTTCTGATTCACCCTCCAGACTTCACCTTCTCCTCCTCCTTCTTCTGCTTTTTCTGATTCACCCTCCTGACTTCACCTTCTCCTTCTCCTTCTTCTACTTCTTCTGATTCACCCTCCAGACTTCACCTTCTCCTTCTCCTTCTTCTACTTCTTCTGATTCACCCACCAGACTTCACCTTCTCCTTCTCCTTCTTCTGCTTCTTCTGATTCACCCTCCAGACTTCACCTGCTCCTTCTCCTTCTTCTGCTTCTTCTGATCCACCCTCCAGACTTCATCTTCTCCTTCTCCTTCTTCTGCTTCTTTTGATTCACCCTTCAGACTTCACCTTCTCCTTCTCCTTCTTCTGCTTCTTCTGATTCACCCTCCAGACCTCACCTTCTCCTTCTCCTTCTTCAACTTCTTCTGATTCACCCTCCAGACTTCATCTTCGCCTTCTCCTTCTTTTGCTTCTTCTGATTCACCCTCCAGACTTCACCTTCTCCTTCTCCTTCTTCTGCTTCTTCTGATTCACCCTCCAGACTTCACCTTCTCCTTCTCCTTCTTCTACTTCTTCTGATTCACCCTCCAGACTTCACCTTCTCCTTCTCCTTCTTCTACTTCTTCTGATTCACCCTCCAGTCTTCACCTTCTCCTTCTCCTTCTTCTGCGTCTCCTGATTCACCGTCCAGACTTCACCTTCTCCTTCTCCTTCTTCTGCTTCTCCTGATTCACCCTCCTGACTTCACCTTCTCCTTCTCCTTCTTCTGCTTCTTCTGATTCACCCTCCAGACTTCACCTTCTCCTTCTCCTTCTTCTACTTCTTCTGATTCACCCTCCAGACTTCACCTTCTCCTTCTACTTCTTCTGCTTCTTCTGATTCACCCTCCAGACTTCACCTTCTCTTTTTCCTTCTTCTGCTTCTTCTGATTCACCCTCCAGATTTCACCTTCTCCTTCTCCTTCTTCTGCTTCTTCTGATTCACCCTCCAGACTTTACCTTCTCCTTCTCCTTCTTCTGCTTCTTCTGATTCACCCTCCAGACTTCACCTTCTCCTTCTCCTTCATCTACTTCTTCTGATTCACCCTCCAGACTTCATCTTCTCCTTCTCCTTCTTCTGCTTCTTCTGATTCACCCTCCAGACTTCACCTTCTCCTTCTCCTTCTTCGGCTTCTTCTGATTCACCCTCCAGACTTCACATTCTCCTTCTCCTTCTTCTACTTCTTCTGATTCACCCTCGAGACTTCATCTTCTCCTTCTCCTTCTTCTGCTTCTTCTGATTCACCCTCCAGACTTCACCTTCTCCTTCTCCTTCTTCTGCTTCTTCTGATTCACCCTCCAGACTTCACCTTCTCCTTCTCCTTCTTCTACTTCTTCTGATTCACCCTCTAGACTTCAAGTTCTCCTTCTCCTTCTTCTGCTTCTTCTGTTTCAACCTCCAGACTTCACCTTCTCGTTCTCCTTCTTCTGCTTCTTCTGCTGCGCCATCCAGACTTCACCTTCTCCTTCTCCTTCTTCTGCTTCTTCTGCTTCACCCTCCTGACTTCACCTTCTCCTTCTCCTTCTTCTACTTCTTCTGCTTCACCCCCCTGACTTCACTGATGCACTATCAATTGCTACAAAAGACTGGAGATTGAGAAAGTAATAAACAGGCTTTTATTACCAAAGAACAGAGCATGCCTCTTGTGGTTGCCTGGTATCCAAAAGGGCTGGAGGCTTCTGAGCAGCGACCTTTATACCCAGCCATGAGGGTGGAGCCAGGGGCGGAGTCAGCTGAGGCATGCACAGACAAGTACAACAATATGCAAGAGTGAACAACAGTACTAACAGTGAACAACAATACTAACAACAGTGGTTTACCACATTCACCCCTTGTTTAGAATTGAGTCCGGCGGGGTGAAGTGCACTAAAAATTCGTGTACTGAAATCTATCAGGAGGCCTTGTAAGCCGTCCTGAGCGTCGCAGCAGCGGCGGTGATGGTGCAGCATCCAATGGTGAACCCGGTGTCTCGTTCAGAGGAGGTGTAGCAGGTGGCGGACCCTGGGGCTGCTGCATGCCGTCTACAGGGGTCAGAGCATGGGTAATGGGAGGTAGCAATGGTGGTCTCTCAGAGGCACCCGAAGGTGCGAGGTCTCGTGCGGGGACTGTGTCCTGGGGGTAGGCAGGAGTAGCGGTGGGTGGCGAAGAGGGTGTTTCAGGAGCACCTGCAGGTGCGAGGTCTCGAATGGAGACTGTGTCCTCCCGCCCGTCCGGGTACACCACGTAAGCATACTGCGGGTTGGCGTGGAGGAGGCTCACCCTCTCGACCAGGGGGTCCGCCTTATGGGTCCTCACGTGCTTCCGCAGTAGGACGGGACCTGGAGAAGTCAGCCATGTTGGTAGCGAAATCCCCGATGTGGACTTCCTGGGGAAGGAGAACATTCTCTCGTGAGGAGTGGCATTGGTGGGTGTACAGAGCAGCGACCGAATGGAATGGAGCGCCGCAGGGAGGACCTCCTGCCAGCGGGAGGTCGGAAGGCCCTTAGATTTTAAGTTTAAAAGGACTGCCTTCCAGACTGTCGCATTCTCCCTTTCCACCTGGCCGTTACCCCGGGGGTTGTAGCTGGTGGTCCTGCTTGTAGCAATGCCTCTCGCGAGCAGGTACTGCCGAAGTTCGTCGCTCATAAAAGATGAGCCCCTGTCGCTATGGATATAGCTAGGGAAACCGAACAAGGCGAAGAGGTCATTCAGACATTTAATGACCGTGGTACTGGTCATGTCCGAGCAAGGGATGGCAAACGGGAAACGGGAGTACTCATCAATTATATTGAGGAAGTACACATTGCGGTCAGAGGAGGGGAGGGGCCCTTTAAAATCGATGCTCAGCCGCTCGAAGGGGCGCGTGGCTTTGATCAGGCTCGCTCTGTCTGGCCTATAAAAATGCGGCTTGCACTCGGCACAGATCTGGCAGTTCCTGGTCATGGTCCTGACCTCCTCGATGGAGTAGGGCAGGTTACGGGATTTGATAAAATGGAAGAACCTGGTGACCCCCGGGTGGCAGAGGTCATTGTGGAGGGTCTGTAGCCTATCAACCTGCGCGTTGGCGCACGTACCACGTGATAGGGCATCTGGGGGCTCATTGAGTTTCCCGGGCCGGTACAAGATATCGTAATTGTAGGTGGAGAGTTCGATTCTCCACCTTAAGATCTTGTCATTCTTGATTTTGCCCCGCTGCTTATTATGAAACATAAAAGCCACTGAACGCTGGTCAGTGAGCAGGGTAAATCGTTTTCCGGCCAGGTAATGCCGCCAATGTCGCACGGCTTCCACAATGGCCTGGGCCTCCTTTTCGACAGAGGAGTGTCGAATCTCGGGGCCCTGGAGGGTCCTTGAGAAAAAGGCCACGGGTCTCCCCGCCTGGTTAAGGGTTGCAGCTAGGGCAAAGTCGGATGCGTCGCTCTCCACTTGAAAAGGAAGGGACTCATCCACAGCGTGCATTGTGGCCTTCGCAATGTCTCCTTTTATGAGAGTGAAGGCTGCACAGGCCTCTGCTGTCAGGGGGAAGGAGGCGGACTTGATGAGGGGTCGGGCTTTATCCGCATAGTTGGGCACCCACTGAGCATAGTAAGAGAAAAACCCCAGGCATCTCTTCAGTGCTTTCTGGCAGTGGGGGAGGGGGAGCTCCATAAGGGGGCGCATTCTATCGGGGTCTGGGCCGATGACTCCGTTCTCCACTACGCAGCCAAGAATAGCGAGGCGCGTAGTACGAAACATACATTTGTCTTTGTTGTATGTGAGATTCAGCCGCTGGGCCGTCCGGAGGAATTTCTCTAGATTAACGTCGTGGTCCTGCTGGTCGTGGCCGCAGATGGTGACGTTGTCTAGATATGGGAAAGTGGCCTGGAGCGCGTTCTGGTCAACCATCCGGTCCATCTCCCGTTGGAAGACAGAAACTCCGTTGGTGACGCCGAAGGGAACTCTGAGAAAGTGATAGAGCCGACCGTCAGCTTCAAAAGCTGTGTACTGGCGGTCCTCAGCCCTGATGGGGAGCTGGTGGTATGCCGACTTCAGATCAATCGTCGAGAACACCCGGTATTGTGCTATCTGATTGACCATGTCAGATATGCGGGGGAGTGGGTATGCATCTAGTTGGGTGTAGCGATTGATCGTCTGGCTGTAGTCAATAACTAGCCGCTGTTTTTCGCCAGTCTTCACTACCACCACTTTTGCTCGCCATGGGCTGGTGCTACTTTCAATAATCCCTTCCTTCAGGAGTCTCGCTACCTCGGATTTAATGAAGCTCCTATCCCCAACACTGTAACGCCTGCTTTTGGTAGCGATGGGCTTACAGTCGCGGGTGAGGTTAGCGAACAAGGAGGGGGGGGGGACTTTAAGGGTGGAGAGGCTGCAAATGGTGCACGGCGGGCGATTTAAAAGCTGCTGGCTGCAGACTGTGAGTGGGGGGAGGGGTCCGTCATACGCTAATGTGACACTCTTAAGGTGGCACTGAAAATCCAACCCCAGTAGAACGGCAGCGCAGAGATGGGGCAGGACCAGAAGTTTAAAATTTTTGTATTCTGTGCCCCTTACTGAAAGGGTCACTACACAGTAGCCACCGACGTCCGCTGACTGGGCTTTGGAAGCCAAAGAGATCCGATGGCGCGTCGGCAGGACCGGGAGAGAGTAACTGCGCACCGTGTCGGGGTGGATAAAGCTCTCCGTGCTCCCGCTGTCAAAAAGGCAGGTAGTGGCGCGGCCGTTTACCGTAATATCCATCATGGACCTGGACAGTTGATGAGGGAGAGATTGGTCCAGCGTCACGGAGGCCAGCGTATGGTCGAGCGAGTCGATGTGGTCGTCAGATGAGGCGGTGGTTGAGTCCGGCTCCCCCGTGGTTGAAGTCGGAGGCGTCCAAGATGGCGGACAAAATGGCGGCGCCCACGGTCCCGATCCCCACGCGGCTGGGGGAGCCCAAGATGGCGGACAAGATGGCTGCGCCCACGGTTCGCACGCAGCGCTGCTGGCGTTAGCGGTCTTCCCTTTGCAGGCGCTAACGTAGTGACCTTTCTTCCCGCAGCCGGAGCAGGTAGCATTCTTCGCGGGGCAGCGTGCTCTAGGGTGTTTAGCTTGGCCACAAAAATAGCATTTTTGTGCCTTGGACATCGCTGCAGCAGTCGGAGGTGGCGGTCCCATGGCCCAAGATTGCGGCGTCCACGGCGCGGGGCGATGAGGGGAGAAAGCGTCCATATTTCTGTGGGCCGCGTCGAGCGAGAGCGCGAGGGACACTGCCTTTGTCAGGTCTATTTCACCCTTCTCCAGCAGCCTCTGCCGGGAGTAGTCGGACCTTAGACCCGCAACGAAAGCGTCTCGTATCAATCCCTCCGCATGTGCCGCGGCCGATACTTCCTTGCAGTCGCAGCCGCGTCCGAGTACCCGCAGTGCCCGTAGGAAGGCTTCCACCGATTCCCCGGGCTGCTGTCTGCGAGATCTTAAAAGGTGCCTGGCATAGACCGTGTTAACCGGGCGTGCATACTGCCCTTTCAGTAGGTCGATAGCCGCCGCGTAGGTCGTCGCATCTTGGATTAAAGTATAGACTTGGTGGCTCACCTTCGAGGCCAGGATTTTCAGTTTATTTTCATCAAGAGTCACGGTCGAGGCTTCCAGATACGCCTCAAAGCAACGCAGCCATTGTGCGAATTTAGTCGACGAACCCGCTTCTTGGGGGTCTAGGTCCAGGCATGTTGGTCTGAGGGCTCGCAGCAGCGCCTGCTGCTCAGCGTTTTGCGCCATCGGTTGATCAGCATCCGCAGCCAACATTTAACTTTGGTAATAAAATTGATGCACTATCAATTGCTACAAAAGACTGGAGATTGAGAAAGTAATAAACAGGCTTTTATTACCAAAGAACAGAGCATGCCTCTTGTGGTTGCCTGGTATCCAAAAGGGCTGGAGGCTTCTGAGCAGCGACCTTTATACCCAGCCATGAGGGTGGAGCCAGGGGCGGAGTCAGCTGAGGCATGCACAGACAAGTACAACAATATGCAAGAGTGAACAACAGTACTAACAGTGAACAACAATACTAACAACAGTGGTTTACCACATTCACCTTCTCCTTCTCCTTCTTCTGCTTCTTCTGATTCACCCTCCTAACTCCACCTTCTCCTTCTCCTTCTTCTGCTTCTTCTGATTTACCCTCCTGACTTCACCTTCTCCTTCTCCTTCTTCTGCTTCTTCTGATTCACCCTCCAGAATTCACCTTCTCCTTCTCCTTCTTCTGCTTCTTCTGATTCACCCTCCAGACCTCACCTTCTCCTTCTCCTTCTTCTACTTCTTCTGATTCACCCTCCGGACTTCATCTTCTCCTTCTCCTTCTTCTGCTTCTTCTGATTCACCCTCCAGACTTCACCTTCTCCTTCTCCTTCTTCTGCTTCTTCTGATTCACCCTCCAGACTTCACCTTCTCCTTCTTCTACTTCTTCTGATTCACCCTCCAGACTTCACCTTCTCCTTCTCCTTCTTTTACTTCTTCTGATTCAACCTCCAGTCTTCACCTTCTCCTTCTCCTTCTTCTGCTTCTTCTGATTCACCCTCCAGACTTCACCTTCTCCTTCTCCTTCTTCTGATTCTTTTGATTCACCCTCCAGACTTCACCTTCTCCTTCTCCTTCTTCTGCTTCTTCTGATTCACCCTCCTGACTTCACCCTCTCCTTCTCCTTCTTCTACTTCTTCTGATTCACCCTCCAGACTTCACCTTCTCCTTCTCCTTCTTCTGCTTCTTCTGATTCACCCTCCAGACTTCACCTTCTCCTTCTCCTTATTCTGCTTCTTCTGATTCACCCGCCAGACTTCACCTTCTCCTTCTCCTTCTTCTGCTTCTTCTGATTCACCCTCCAGACTTCACCTTCTCCTTCTCCTTCATCTACTTCTTCTGATTCACCCTCCAGACTTCACCTTCTCCTTCTCCTTATTCTGCTTCTTCTGATTCACCCTCCAGACTTCACCTTCTCCTTCTCCTTCTTCTGCTTCTTCTGATTCACCCTCCAGACTTCACCTTCTCCTTCTCCTTCATCTACTTTTTCTGATTCACCCTCCTGACTTCACCTTCTCCTTCTCCTTCTTCTACTTCTTCTGATTCACCCTCCAGACTTCACCTTCTCCTTCTCCTTCTTCTACTTCTTCTGATTCACCCACCAGACTTCACCTTCTCCTTCTCCTTCTTCTGCTTCTTCTGATTCACCCTCCAGACTTCACCTTCTCCTTCTCCTTCTTCTGCTTCTTCTGATTCACCCTCCAGACTTCACCTTCTCCTTCTCCTTCTTCTGCTTCTTTTGATTCACCCTTCAGACTTCACCTTCTCCTTCTCCTTCTTCTGCTTCTTCTGATTCACCCTCCAGACCTCATCTTCTCCTTCTCCTTCTTCAACTTCTTCTGATACACCCTCCTGTCTTCATCTTCTCCTTCTCCTTCTTTTGCTTCTTCTGATTCACCCTCCAGACTTCACCTTCTCCTTCTCCTTCTTCTGCTTCTTCTGATTCACCCTCCAGACTTCGCCTTCTCCTTCTCCTTCTTCTACTTCTTCTGATTCGCCCTCCAGACTTCACCTTCTCCTTCTCCTTCTTCTACTTCTTCTGATTCACCCTCCAGTCTTCACCTTCTCCTTCTCCTTCTTCTGCGTCTTCTGATTCACCCTCCAGACTTCACCTTCTCCTTCTCCTTCTTCTGCTTCTTCTGATTCACCCTCCAGACTTCGCCTTCTCCTTCTCCTTCTTCTACTTCTTCTGGTTCGCCCTCCAGACTTCACCTTCTCCTTCTCCTTCTTCTACTTCTTCTGATTCACCCACCAGACTTCACCTTCTCCTTCTCCTTTTCTGCTTCTTCTGATTCACCCTCCAGACTTCACCTTCTCCTTCTCCTTCTTCTGCTTCTTCTGATTCACCCTCCAGACTTCACCTTCTCCTTCTCCTTCTTCTGCTTCTTTTGATTCACCCTTCAGACTTCACCTTCTCCTTCTCCTTTTTCTGCTTCTTCTGATTTACCCTCCAGACCTCACCTTCTCCTTCTCCTTCTTCAACTTCTTCTGATTCACCCTCCAGACTTCATCTTCTCCTTCTCCTTCTTTTGCTTCTTCTGATTCACCCTCCAGACTTCACCTTCTCCTTCTCCTTCTTCTGCTTCTTCTGATTCACCCTCCAGACTTCGCCTTCTCCTTCTCCTTCTTCTACTTCTTCTGATTCGCCCTCCAGACTTCACCTTCTCCTTCTCCTTCTTCTACTTCTTCTGATTCACCCTCCAGTCTTCACCTTCTCCTTCTCCTTCTTCTGCGTCTTCTGATTTACCGTCCAGACTTCACCTTCTCCTTCTCCTTCTTCTGCTTCTCCTGATTCACCCTGCTGACTTCACCTTCTCCTTCTCCTTCTTCTGCTTCTTCTGATTCACCCTCCAGACTTCACCTTCTCCTTCTCCTTCTTCTACTTCTTCTGATTCACCCTCCAGACTTCACCTTCTCCTTCTACTTCTTCTGCTTCTTCTGATTCACCCTCCAGACTTCACCTTCTCTTTTTCCTTCTTCTGCTTCTTCTGATTCACCCTCCAGATTTCACCTTCTCCTTCTCCTTCTTCTGCTTCTTCTGATTCACCCTCCAGACTTCACCTTCTCCTTCTCCTTCATCTACTTCTTCTGATTCACCCTCCAGACTTCATCTTCTCCTTCTCCTTCTTCTGCCTCTTCTGATTCACCCTCCAGACTTCACCTTCTCCTTCTCCTTCTTCTGCTTTTTCTGATTCACCCTCCTGACTTCACCTTCTCCTTCTCCTTCTTCTACTTCTTCTGATTCACCCTCCAGACTTCACCTTCTCCTTCTCCTTCTTCTACTTCTTCTGATTCACCCACCAGACTTCACCTTCTCCTTCTCCTTCTTCTGCGTCTTCTGATTCACCCTCCAGACTTCACCTTCTCCTTTTCCTTCTTCTGCTTCTTCTGATTCACCCTCCAGATTTCACCTTCTCCTTCTCCTTCTTCTGCTTCTTCTGATTCACCCTCCAGACTTCACCTTCTCCTTCTCCTTCTTCTGCTTCTTCTGATTAACCCTCCAGACTCACCTTCTCCTTCTCCTTCTTCTACTTCTTCTGATTCACCCTCCAGACTTCACCTTCTCCTTCTCCTACTTCTGCTTCTTCTGATTCACCCTCCAGACTTCACCTTCTCCTTCTCCTTCGTCTACTTCTTCTGATTCACCCTCCAGACTTCACCTTCTCCTTCTCCTTCTTCTACTTCTTCTGATTCACCCTCCAGACTTCACCTTCTCCTTCTCCTTCTTCTGCTTCTTCTGATTCACCCTCCAGACTTCACCTTCTCCTTCTCCTTCTTCTACTTCTTCTGATTCACCCTCCAGACTTCACCTTCTCCTTCTCCTTCTTCTACTTCTTCTGATTCACCCTCCAGACTTCACCTTCTCCTTCTCCTTCTTCTACTTCTTCTGCTTCTCCCTCCAGACTTCACCTTCTCCTTCTCCTTCTTCTACTTCTTCTGATTCACCCTCCAGACTTCACCTTCTCCTTCTACTTCTTCTGCTTCTTCTGATTCACCCTCCAGACTTCACCTTCTCTTTTTCCTTCTTCTGCTTCTTCTGATTCACCCTCCAGATTTCACCTTCTCCTTCTCCTTCTTCTGCTTCTTCTGATTCACCCTCCAGACTTCACCTTCTCCTTCTCCTTCATCTACTTCTTCTGATTCACCCTCCAGACTTCATCTTCTCCTTCTCCTTCTTCTGCCTCTTCTGATTCACCCTCCAGACTTCACCTTCTCCTTCTCCTTCTTCTGCTTTTTCTGATTCACCCTCCTGACTTCACCTTCTCCTTCTCCTTCTTCTACTTCTTCTGATTCACCCTCCAGACTTCACCTTCTCCTTCTCCTTCTTCTACTTCTTCTGATTCACCCACCAGACTTCACCTTCTCCTTCTCCTTCTTCTGCGTCTTCTGATTCACCCTCCAGACTTCACCTTCTCCTTTTCCTTCTTCTGCTTCTTCTGATTCACCCTCCAGATTTCACCTTCTCCTTCTCCTTCTTCTGCTTCTTCTGATTCACCCTCCAGACTTCACCTTCTCCTTCTCCTTCTTCTGCTTCTTCTGATTAACCCTCCAGACTCACCTTCTCCTTCTCCTTCTTCTACTTCTTCTGATTCACCCTCCAGACTTCACCTTCTCCTTCTCCTACTTCTGCTTCTTCTGATTCACCCTCCAGACTTCACCTTCTCCTTCTCCTTCGTCTACTTCTTCTGATTCACCCTCCAGACTTCACCTTCTCCTTCTCCTTCTTCTACTTCTTCTGATTCACCCTCCAGACTTCACCTTCTCCTTCTCCTTCTTCTGCTTCTTCTGATTCACCCTCCAGACTTCACCTTCTCCTTCTCCTTCTTCTACTTCTTCTGATTCACCCTCCAGACTTCACCTTCTCCTTCTCCTTCTTCTACTTCTTCTGATTCACCCTCCAGACTTCACCTTCTCCTTCTCCTTCTTCTACTTCTTCTGCTTCTCCCTCCAGACTTCACCTTCTCCTTCTCCTTCTTCTGCTTCTTCTGATTCACCCTCCAGACTTCACCTTCTCCTTCTCCTTCTTCTACTTCTCCTGATTCACCCTCCAGACTTCACCTTCTCCTTCTCCTTCTTCTACTTCTTCTGATTCACCCTCCAGACTTCACCTTCTCCTTCTCCTTCTTCTACTTCTTATGATTCACCCTCCTGACTTCACCTTCTCCTTCTCCTTCTTCTGCTCCTTCTGCTTCACCCTCCAGACTTCACCTTCTCCTTCTCTTTCTTCTGCTTCTTCTGATTCACCCTCCAGACTTCACCTTCTCCTTCTCCTTCTTCTGATTCTTTTGATTCACCCTCCAGACTTCACCTCCTCCTTCTCCTTCTTCTGCTTCTTCTGATTCACCCTCCAGACTTCACCTTCTCCTTCTCCTTCTTCTACTTCTTCTGATTCACCCTCCTGACTTCACCTTCTGCTTCTCCTTCTTCTACTTCTTCTGATTCACCCTCCTGACTTCACCTTCTCCTTCTCCTTCTTCTACTTCTTCTGCTTCACCCTCCAGACTTCACCTTCTCCTTCTCCATCTTCTACTTCTTCTGATTCACCCTCCAGACTTCACCTTCTCCTTCTCCTTCTTCTGCTTCTTCTGATTCACCCTCCTGACTTCACCTTCTCCTTCTCCTTATTCTGCTTCTTCTGATTCACCCGCCAGACTTCACCTTCTCCTTCTCCTTATTCTGCTTCTTCTGATTCACCCTCCAGACTTCACCTTCTCCTTCTTCTGCTTCTTCTGATTCACCCTCCAGACTTTACCTTCTCCTTCTCCTTCTTCTGCTTCTTCTGATTCACCCTCGAGACTTCACCTTCTCCTTCTCCTTCATCTACTTTTTCTGATTCACCCTCCTGACTTCACCTTCTCCTTCTCCTTCTTCTACTTCTTCTGATTCACCCTCCAGACTTCACCTTCTCCTTATCCTTCTTCTACTTCTTCTGATTCACCCACCAGACTTCACCGTCTCCTTCTCCTTCTTCTGCTTCTTCTGATTCACCCTCCAGACTTCACCTTCTCCTTCTCCTTCTTCTGCTTCTTCTGATTCACCCTCCAGACTTCACCTTCTCCTTCTCCTTCTTCTGCTTCTTTTGATTCACCCTTCAGACTTCATCTTCTCCTTCTCCTTCTTCTGCTTCTTCTGATTCACCCTCCAGACATCACCTTCTCCTTCTCCTTCTTCAACTTCTTCTGATTCACCCTCCAGACTTCATCTTCTCCTTCTCCTTCTTTTGCTTCTTCTGATTCACCCTCCAGACTTCACCTTCTCCTTCTCCTTCTTCTGCTTCTTCTGATTCACCCTCCAGACTTCGCCTTCTCCTTCTCCTTCTTCTACTTCTTCTGATTCACCCTCCAGACTTCACCTTCTCCTTCTCCTTCTTCTACTTCTTCTGATTCACCCTCCAGTCTTCACCTTCTCCTTCTCCTTCTTCTGCGTCTTCTGATTCACCGTCCAGACTTCACCTTCTCCTTCTCCTTCTTCTGCTTCTCCTGATTCACCCTCCTGACTTCACCTTCTCCTTCTCCTTCTTCTGCTTCTTCTGATTCACCCTCCAGACTTCACCTTCTCCTTCTCCTTCTTCTACTTCTTCTGATTCACCCTCCAGACTTCACCTTCTCCTTCTACTTCTTCTGCTTCTTCTGATTCACCCTCCAGACTTCACCTTCTCTTTTTCCTTCTTCTGCTTCTTCTGATTCACCCTCCAGATTTCACCTTCTCCTTCTCCTT
Source organism: Somniosus microcephalus (assembly GCF_052327205.1). Taxonomy (NCBI): domain Eukaryota; kingdom Metazoa; phylum Chordata; class Chondrichthyes; order Squaliformes; family Somniosidae; genus Somniosus; species Somniosus microcephalus. The sequence goes on along the minus strand of NW_028225635.1, from coordinate 54,480 downwards.
CTTCTGCTTCTTCTGATTCACCCTCCAGACTTTACCTTCTCCTTCTCCTTCTTCTGCTTCTTCTGATTCACCCTCCAGACTTCACCTTCTCCTTCTCCTTCATCTACTTCTTCTGATTCACCCTCCAGACTTCATCTTCTCCTTCTCCTTCTTCTGCCTCTTCTGATTCACCCTCCAGACTTCACCTTCTCCTTCTCCTTCTTCTGCTTTTTCTGATTCACCCTCCTGACTTCACCTTCTCCTTCTCCTTCTTCTACTTCTTCTGATTCACCCTCCAGACTTCACCTTCTCCTTCTCCTTCTTCTACTTCTTCTGATTCACCCACCAGACTTCACCTTCTCCTTCTCCTTCTTCTGCTTCTTCTGATTCACCCTCCAGACTTCACCTTCTCCTTCTCCTTCTTCTGCTTCTTCTGATTCACCCTCCAGACTTCACCTTCTCCTTCTCCTTCTTCTGCTTCTTTTGATTCACCCTTCAGACTTCACCTTCTTCTTCTCCTTCTTCTGCTTCTTCTGATTCACCCTCCAGACCTCACCTTCTCCTTCTCCTTCTTCAACTTCTTCTGATTCACCCTCCAGACTTCATCTTCTCCTTCTCCTTCTTTTGCTTCTTCTGATTCACCCTCCAGACTTCACCTTCTCCTTCTCCTTCTTCTGCTTCTTCTGATTCACCCTCCAGACTTCGCCTTCTCCTTCTCCTTCTTCTACTTCTTCTGATTCACCCTCCAGACTTCACCTTCTCCTTCTCCTTCTTCTACTTCTTCTGATTCACCCTCCAGTCTTCACCTTCTCCTTCTCCTTCTTCTGCGTCTTCTGATTCACCCTCCAGACTTCACCTTCTCCTTCTCCTTCTTCTGCTTCTCCTGATTCACCCTCCTGACTTCACATTCTCCTTCTCCTTCTTCTGCTTCTTCTGATTCACCCTCCAGACTTCACCTTCTCCTTCTCCTTCTTCTATTCTTCTGATTCACCCTCCAGACTTCACCTTCTCCTTCTACTTCTTCTGCTTCTTCTGATTCACCCTCCAGACTTCACCTTCTCTTTTTCCTTCTTCTGCTTCTTCTGATTCACCCTCCAGATTTCACCTTCTCCTTCTCCTTCTTCTGCTTCTTCTGATTCACCCTCCAGACTTCACCTTCTCCTTCTCCTTCTTCTACTTCTTCTGATTCACCCTCCAGACTTCATCTTCTCCTTCTCCTTCTTCTGCTTCTTCTGATTCACCCTCCACACTTCACCACCTCCTTCTCCTTCTTCTGCTTCTTCTGATTCACGCTCCAGACTTCACCTTCTCCTTCTCCTTCTTCTACTTCTTCTGATTCACCCTCCAGACTTCACCATCTCCTTCTCCTTCTTCTGCTTCTTCTGACTCACCCTCCAGACTTCACCTTCTCCTGCTACTTCTCCTGCTTCTTCTGATTCACCCTCCAGACTTCACCTTCTCCTTTTCCTTCTTCTGCTTCTTCTGATTCACCCTCCAGATTTCACCTTCTCCTTCTCCTTCTTCTGCTTCTTCTGATTCACCCTCCAGACTTCACCTTCTCCTTCTCCTTCTTCTGCTTCTTCTGATTAACCCTCCAGACTCACCTTCTCCTTCTCCTTCTTCTACTTCTTCTGATTCACCCTCCAGACTTCACCTTCTCCTTCTCCTTCTTCTGCTTCTTCTGATTCACCCTCCAGACTTCACCTTCTCCTTCTCCTTCTTCTACTTCTTCTGATTCACCCTCCAGACTTCACCTTCTCCTTCTCCTTCTTCTGCTTCTTCTGATTCACCCTCCAGACTTCACCTTCTCCTTCTCCTTCTTCTACTTCTTCTGATTCACCCTCCAGACTTCACCTTCTCCTTCTCCTTCTTCTACTTCTTCTGATTCACCCTCCAGACTTCACCTTCTCCTTCTCCTTCTTCTACTTCTTCTGCTTCTCCCTCCAGACTTCACCTTCTCCTTCTTCTGCTTCTTCTGATTCACCCTCCAGACTTCACCTTCTCCTTCTCCTTCTTCTACTTCTCCTGATTCACCCTCCAGACTTCACCTTCTCCTTCTCCTTCTTCTACTTCTTCTGATACACCCTCCTGACTTCACCTTCTCCTTCTCCTTCTTCTGCTCCTTCTGCTTCACCCTCCAGACTTCACCTTCTCCTTCTCTTTCTTCTGCTTCTTCTGATTCACACTCCAGACTTCACCTTCTCCTTCTCCTTCTTCTGATTCTTTTGATTCACCCTCCAGACTTCACCTTCTCCTTCTCCTTCTTCTGCTTCTTCTGAATCACCCTCCTGACTCACCTTCTCCTTCTCCTTCTTCTGCTTCTTCTGATTCACCCTCCAGACTTCACCTTCTCCTTCTGCTTCATCTACTTCTTCTGATTCACCCTCCAGACTTCATCTTCTCCTTCTCCTTCTTCTGCTTCTTCTGATTCACCCTCCAGACTTCACCTTCTCCTTCTCCTTCTTCTGCTTTTTCTGACTCACCCTCCTGACTTCACCTTCTCCTTCTCCTTCTTCTACTTCTTCTGATTCACCCTCCAGACTTCACCTTCTCCTTCTCCTTCTTCTACTTCTTCTGATTCACCCACCAGACTTCACCTTCTCCTTCTCCTTCTTCTGCTTCTTCTGATTCACCCTCCAGACTTCACCTTCTCCTTCTCCTTCTTCTGCTTCTTCTGATTCACCCTCCAGACTTCACCTTCTCCTTCTCCTTCTTCTGCTTCTTTTGATTCACCCTTCAGACTTCACCTTCTCCTTCTCCTTCTTCTGCTTCTTCTGATTCACCCTCCAGACCTCACCTTCTCCTTCTCCTTCTTCTACTTCTTCTGATTCACCCTTCAGACTTCATCTTCTCCTTCTCCTTCTTTTGCTTCTTCTGATTCACCCTCCAGACTTCACCTTCTCCTTCTCCTTCTTCTGCTTCTTCTGATTCACCCTCCAGACTTCGCCTTCTCCTTCTCCTTCTTTTACTTCTTCTGATTCACCCTCCAGACTTCACCTTCTCCTTCTCCTTCTTCTACTTCTTCTGATTCACCCTCCAGTCTTCATCTTCTCCTTCTCCTTCTTCTGCTTCTTCTGATTCAGCCTCCAGACTTCACCTTCTCCTTCTCCTTCTTCTGCTTCTCCTGATTCACCCTCCTGACTTCACCTTCTCCTTCTCCTTCTTCTGCTTCTTCTGATTCACCCTCCAGACTTCACCTTCTCCTTCTCCTTCTTCTACTTCTTCTGATTCACCCTCCAGACTTCACCTTCTCCTGCTACTTCTTCTGCTTCTTCTGATTCACCCTCCAGACTTCACCTTCTCCTTTTCCTTCTTCTGCTTCTTCTGATTCACCCTCCAGACTTCACCTTCTCCTTTTCCTTCTTCTGCTTCTTCTGATTCACCCTCCAGATTTCACCTTCTCCTTCTCCTTCTTCTGCTTCTTCTGATTCACCCTCCAGACTTCACCTTCTCCTTCTCCTTCTTCTGCTTCTTCTGATTAACCCTCCAGACTCACCTTCTCCTTCTCCTTCTTCTACTTCTTCTGATTCACCCTCCAGACTTCACCTTCTTCTTCTCCTTCTTCTGCTTCTTCTGATTCACCCTCCAGACTTCACCTTCTCCTTCTCCTTCTTCTACTTCTTCTGATTCACCCTCCAGACTTCACCTTCTCCTTCTCCTTCTTCTACTTCTTCTGATTCACCCTCCAGACTTCACCTTCTCCTTCTCCTTCTTCTACTTCTTCTGCTTCTCCCTCCAGACTTCACCTTCTCCTTCTCCTTCTTCTGCTTCTTCTGATTCACCCTCCAGACTTCACCTTCTTCTCCTTCTTCTACTTCTCCTGATTCACCCTCCAGACTTCACCTTCTCCTTCTCCTTCTTCTACTTCTTCTGATACACCCTCCTGACTTCACCTTCTCCTTCTCCTTCTTCTGCTCCTTCTGCTTCACCCTCCAGACTTCACCTTCTCCTTCTCTTTCTTCTGCTTCTTCTGATTCACCCTCCAGACTTCACCTTCTCCTTCTCCTTCTTCTGATTCTTTTGATTCACCCTCCAGACTTCACCTTCTCCTTCTCCTTCTTCTGCTTCTTCTGAATCACCCTCCTGACTCACCTTCTCCTTCTCCTTCTTCTGCTTCTTCTGATTCACCCTCCAGACTTCACCTTCTCCTTCTGCTTCATCTACTTCTTCTGATTCACCCTCCAGACTTCATCTTCTCCTTCTCCTTCTTCTGCTTCTTCTGATTCACCCTCCAGACTTCACCTTCTCCTTCTCCTTCTTCTGCTTCTTTTGATTCACCCTTCAGACTTCACCTTCTCCTTCTCCTTCTTCTGCTTCTTCCGATTCACCCTCCAGACCTCACCTTCTCCTTCTCCTTCTTCTACTTCTTCTGATTCACCCTTCAGACTTCATCTTCTCCTTCTCCTTCTTTTGCTTCTTCTGATTCACCCTCCAGACTTCACCTTCTCCTTCTCCTTCTTCTGCTTCTTCTGATTCACCCTCCAGACTTCGCCTTCTCCTTCTCCTTCTTTTACTTCTTCTGATTCACCCTCCAGACTTCACCTTCTCCTTCTCCTTCTTCTACTTCTTCTGATTCACCCTCCAGTCTTCATCTTCTCCTTCTCCTTCTTCTGCTTCTTCTGATTCAGCCTCCAGACTTCACCTTCTCCTTCTCCTTCTTCTGCTTCTCCTGATTCACCCTCCTGACTTCACCTTCTCCTTCTCCTTCTTCTGCTTCTTCTGATTCACCCTCCAGACTTCACCTTCTCCTTCTCCTTCTTCTACTTCTTCTGATTCACCCTCCAGACTTCACCTTCTCCTGCTACTTCTTCTGCTTCTTCTGATTCACCCTCCAGACTTCACCTTCTCCTTTTCCTTCTTCTGCTTCTTCTGATTCACCCTCCAGACTTCACCTTCTCCTTTTCCTTCTTCTGCTTCTTCTGATTCACCCTCCAGATTTCACCTTCTCCTTCTCCTTCTTCTGCTTCTTCTGATTCACCCTCCAGACTTCACCTTCTCCTTCTCCTTCTTCTGCTTCTTCTGATTAACCCTCCAGACTCACCTTCTCCTTCTCCTTCTTCTACTTCTTCTGATTCACCCTCCAGACTTCACCTTCTTCTTCTCCTTCTTCTGCTTCTTCTGATTCACCCTCCAGACTTCACCTTCTCCTTCTCCTTCTTCTACTTCTTCTGATTCACCCTCCAGACTTCACCTTCTCCTTCTCCTTCTTCTGCTTCTTCTGATTCACCCTCCAGACTTCACCTTCTCCTTTTCCTTCTTCTGCTTCTTCTGATTCACCCTCCAGATTTCACCTTCTCCTTCTCCTTCTTCTGCTTCTTCTGATTCACCCTCCAGACTTCACCTTCTCCTTCTCCTTCTTCTGCTTCTTCTGATTAACCCTCCAGACTCACCTTCTCCTTCTCCTTCTTCTACTTCTTCTGATTCACCCTCCAGACTTCATCTTCTCCTTCTCCTTCTTCTGCTTCTTCTGATTCACCCTCCAGACTTCACCTTCTCCTTCTCCTTCTTCTACTTCTTCTGATTCACCCTCCAGACTTCATCTTCTCCTTCTCCTTCTTCTGCTTCTTCTGATTCACCCTCCAGACTTCACCTTCTCCTTCTCCTTCTTCTAATTCTTCTGATTCACCCTCCAGACTTCACCTTCTCCTTCTCCTTCTTCTACTTCTTCTGATTCACCCTCCAGACTTCACCTTCTCCTTCTCCTTCTTCTACTTCTTCTGCTTCTCCCTCCAGACTTCACCTTCTCCTTCTCCTTCTTTTGCTTCTTCTGATTCACCCTCCAGACTTCACCTTCTCCTTCTCCTTCTTCTACTTCTCCTGATTCACCCTCCAGACTTCACCTTCTCCTTCTCCTTCTTCTACTTCTTCTGATTCACCCTCCTGACTTCACCTTCTCCTTCTCCTTCTTCTGCTCCTTCTGCTTCACCCTCCAGACTTCACCTTCTCCTTCTCTTTCTTCTGCTTCTTCTGATTCACCCTCCAGACTTCACCTTCTCCTTCTCCTTCTTCTGATTCTTTTGATTCACCCTCCAGACTTCACCTTCTCCTTCTCCTTCTTCTGCTTCTTCTGATTCACCCTCCAGACTTCACCTTCTCCTTCTCCTTCTTCTACTTCTTCTGATTCACCCTCCTGACTTCACCTTCTCCTTCACCTTCTTCTCCTTCTTCTGCTTCACCCTCCAGACTTCACCTTCTGCTTCTCCTTCTTCTACTTCTTCTGATTCACCCTCCAGACTTCACCTTCTCCTTCTCCTTCTTCTGCTTCTTCTGATTCACCCGCCAGACTTCACCTTCTCCTTCTCCTTATTCTGCTTCTCCTGATTCACCCTCCAGACTTCACCTTCTCCTTCTCCTTCTTCTGCTTCTTCTGAATCACCCTCCTGACTTACCTTCTCCTTCTCCTTCTTCTGCTTCTTCTGATTCACCCTCCAGACTTCACCTTCTCCTTCTCCTTCATCTACTTCTTCTGATTCACCCTCCAGACTTCATCTTCTCCTTCTCCTTCTTCTGCTTCTTCTGATTCACCCTCCAGACTTCACCTTCTCCTTCTCCTTATTCTGCTTTTTCTGATTCACCCTCCTGACTTCACCTTCTCCTTCTCCTTCTTCTACTTCTTCTGATTCACCCTCCAGACTTCACATTCTCCTTCTCCTTCTTCTACTTCTTCTGATTCACCCTCCAGACTTCACCTTCTCCTTCTCCTTCTTCTGCTTCTTCTGATTCACCCTCCAGACTTCACCTTCTCCTTCACCTTCTTCTACTTCTTCTGATTCACCCTCCAGACTTCACCTTCTCCTTCTCCTTCTTCTGCTTCATCTGATTCACCATCCAGACTTCACCTTCTCCTTCTCCTTCGTCTACTTCTTCTGATTCACCCTCCAGACTACACCTTCTCCTTCTCCTTCTTCTACTTCTTCTGATTCACCCTCCAGACTTCACCTTCTCCTTCTCCTTCTTCTGCTTCTTCTGATTCACCCTCCAGACTTCACCTTCTCCTTCTCCTTCGTCTACTTCTTCTGATTCACCCTCCAGACTACACCTTCTCCTTCTCCTTCTTCTACTTCTTCTGATTCACCCTCCTGACTTCACCTTCTCCTTCTCCTTCTTCTGCTCCTTCTGCTTCACCCTCCAGACTTCACCTTCTCCTTCTCTTTCTTCTGCTTCTTCTGATTCACCCTCCAGACTTCACCTTCTCCTTCTCCTTCTTCTGATTCTTTTGATTCACCCTCCAGACTTCACCTTCTCCTTCTCCTTCTTCTGCTTCTTCTGATTCACCCTCCAGACTTCACCTTCTCCTTCTCCTTCTTCTACTTCTTCTGATTCACCCTCCTGACTTCACCTTCTCCTTCACCTTCTTCTCCTTCTTCTGCTTCACCCTCCAGACTTCACCTTCTGCTTCTCCTTCTTCTACTTCTTCTGATTCACCCTCCAGACTTCACCTTCTCCTTCTCCTTCTTCTGCTTCTTCTGATTCACCCGCCAGACTTCACCTTCTCCTTCTCCTTATTCTGCTTCTCCTGATTCACCCTCCAGACTTCACCTTCTCCTTCTCCTTCTTCTGAATCACCCTCCTGACTTACCTTCTCCTTCTCCTTCTTCTGCTTCTTCTGATTCACCCTCCAGACTTCACCTTCTCCTTCTCCTTCATCTACTTCTTCTGATTCACCCTCCAGACTTCATCTTCTCCTTCTCCTTCTTCTGCTTCTTCTGATTCACCCTCCAGACTTCACCTTCTCCTTCTCCTTATTCTGCTTTTTCTGATTCACCCTCCTGACTTCACCTTCTCCTTCTCCTTCTTCTACTTCTTCTGATTCACCCTCCAGACTTCACATTCTCCTTCTCCTTCTTCTACTTCTTCTGATTCACCCTCCAGACTTCACCTTCTCCTTCTCCTTCTTCTGCTTCTTCTGATTCACCCTCCAGACTTCACCTTCTCCTTCACCTTCTTCTACTTCTTCTGATTCACCCTCCAGACTTCACCTTCTCCTTCTCCTTCTTCTGCTTCATCTGATTCACCATCCAGACTTCACCTTCTCCTTCTCCTTCGTCTACTTCTTCTGATTCACCCTCCAGACTACACCTTCTCCTTCTCCTTCTTCTACTTCTTCTGATTCACCCTCCAGACTTCACCTTCTCCTTCTCCTTCTTCTGCTTCTTCTGATTCACCCTCCAGACTTCACCTTCTCCTTCTCCTTCTTCTACTTCTTCTGATTCACCCTCCAAACTTCACCTTCTTCTTCTCCTTCTTCTACTTCTTCTGCTTCTCCCTCCAGACTTCACCTTCTCCTTCTCCTTCTTATGCTTCTTCTGATTCAGCCTCCAGACTTCACCTTCTCCTTCTCCTTCTTCTACTTCTTCTGATTCACCCTCCAGACTTCACCTTCTCCTTCTCCTTCTTCTACTTCTTCTGATTCACCCTCCAGACTTCACCTTCTCCTTCTCCTTCTTCTACTTCTTATGATTCACCCTCCTGACTTCACCTTCTCCTTCTCCTTCTTCTGCTTCTTCTGCTTCACCCTCCAGACTTCACCTTCTCCTTCTCCTTCTTCTGCTTCTTCTGCTTCACCCTCCAGACTTCACCTTCTCCTTCTCCTTCTTCTGCTTCTTCTGCTTCACCCTCCAGACCTCACCTTCTCCTTCTCCTTCTTCTACTTCTTCTGATTCACCCTCCTGACTTCACCTTCTCCTTCTCCTTCTTCTACTTCTTCTGCTTCACCCTCCAGACTTCACCTTCTCCTTCTCCTTCTTCTACTTCTTCTGATTCACCCTCCAGACTTCACCTTCTCCTTCTCCTTCTTCTGCTTCTTCTGATTCACCCGCCAGACTTCACCTTCTCCTTCTCCTTATTCTGCTTCTCCTGATTCACCCTCCAGACTTCACCTTCTCCTTCTCCGTCTTCTGCTTCTTCTGAATCACCCTCCTGACTTACCTTCTCCTTCTCCTTCTTCTGCTTCTTCTGATTCACCCTCCAGACTTCACCTTCTCCTTCTCCTTCATCTACTTCTTCTGATTCACCCTCCAGACTTCATCTTCTCCTTCTCCTTCTTCTGCTTCTTCTGATTCACCCTTCAGACTTCACCTTCTCCTTCTCCTTCTTCTGCTTTTTCTGATTCACCCTCCTGACTTCACCTTCTCCTTCTCCTTCTTCTACTTCTTCTGATTCAGCCTCCAGACTTCACCTTCTCCTTCTCCTTCTTCTACTTCTTCTGATTCACCCACCAGACTTCACCTTCTCCTTCTCCTTCTTCTGCTTCTTCTGATTCACCCTCCAGACTTCACCTTCTCCTTCTCCTTCTTCTGCTTCTTCTGATTCACCCTCCAGACTTCACCTTCTCCTTCTCCTTCTTCTGCTTCTTTTGATTCACCCTTCGGACTTCACCTTCGCCTTCTCCTTCTTCTGCTTCTTCTGATTCACCCTCCAGACCTCACCTTCTCCTTCTCCTTCTTCTACTTCTTCTGATTCACCCTCCAGACTTCATCTTCTCCTTCTCCTTCTTTTGCTTCTTCTGATTCACCCTCCAGACTTCGCCTTCTCCTTCTCCTTCTTCTACTTCTTCTGATTCACCCTCCAGACTTCACCTTCTCCTTCTCCTTCTTCTACTTCTTCTGATTCACCCTCCAGTCTTCATCTTCTCCTTCTCCTTCTTCTGCTTCTTCTGATTCACCCTCCAGACTTCACCTTCTCCTTCTCCTTCTTCTGCTTCTCCTGATTCACCCTCCTGACTTCACCTTCTCCTTCTTCTTCTTCTGCTTCTTCTGATTCACCCTCCAGACTTCACCTTCTCCTTCTCCTTCTTCTACTTCTTCTGATTCACCCTCCAGACTTCACCTTCTCCTGCTACTTCTTCTGCTTCTTCTGATTCACCCTCCAGACTTCATCTTCTCCTTCTCCTTCTTTTGCTTCTTCTGATTCACCCTCCAGACTTCGCCTTCTCCTTCTCCTTCTTCTACTTCTTCTGATTCACCCTCCAGATTTCACCTTCTCCTTCTCCTTCTTCTGCTTCTTCTGATTCACCCTCCAGACTTCACCTTCTCCTTCTCCTTCTTCTGCTTCTTCTGATTAACCCTCTAGACTCACCTTCTCCTTCTCCTTCTTCTACTTCTTCTGATTCACCCTCCAGACTTCACCTTCTCCTTCTCCTTCTTCTGCTTCTTCTGATTCACCCTCCAGACTTCACCTTCTCCTTCTCCTTCTTCTACTTCTTCTGATTCACCCTCCAGACTTCACCTTCTCCTTCTCCTTCTTCTGCTTCTTCTGATTCACCCTCCAGACTTCACCTTCTCCTTTTCCTTCTTCTGCTTCTTCTGATTCACCCTCCAGATTTCACCTTCTCCTTCTCCTTCTTCTGCTTCTTCTGATTCACCCTCCAGACTTCACCTTCTCCTTCTCCTTCTTCTGCTTCTTCTGATTAACCCTCCAGACTCACCTTCTCCTTCTCCTTCTTCTACTTCTTCTGATTCACCCTCCAGACTTCACCTTCTCCTTCTCCTTCTTCTGCTTCTTCTGATTCACCCTCCAGACTTCACCTTCTCCTTCTCCTTCTTCTACTTCTTCTGATTCACCCTCCAGACTTCACCTTCTCCTTCTCCTTCTTCTGCTTCTTCTGATACACCCTCCAGACTTCACCTTCTCCTTCTCCTTCTTCTAATTCTTCTGATTCACCCTCCAGACTTCACCTTCTCCTTCTCCTTCTTCTACTTCTTCTGATTCACCCTCCAGACTTCACCTTCTCCTTCTCCTTCTTCTACTTCTTCTGCTTCTCCCTCCAGACTTCACCTTCTCCTTCTCCTTCTTCTGCTTCTTCTGATTCACCCTCCAGACTTCACCTTCTCCTTCTCCTTCTTCTACTTCTCCTGATTCACCCTCCAGACTTCACCTTCTCCTTCTCCTTCTTCTACTTCTTCTGATTCACCCTCCTGACTTCACCTTCTCCTTCTCCTTCTTCTGCTCCTTCTGCTTCACCCTCCAGACTTCACCTTCTCCTTCTCTTTCTTCTGCTTCTTCTGATTCACCCTCCAGACTTCACCTTCTCCTTCTCCTTCTTCTGATTCTTTTGATTCACCCTCCAGACTTCACCTTCTCCTTCTCCTTCTTCTGCTTCTTCTGATTCACCCTCCAGACTTCACCTTCTCCTTCTCCTTCTTCTACTTCTTCTGATTCACCCTCCTGACTTCACCTTCTCCTTCACCTTCTTCTCCTTCTTCTGCTTCACCCTCCAGACTTCACCTTCTGCTTCTCCTTCTTCTACTTCTTCTGATTCACCCTCCAGACTTCACCTTCTCCTTCTCCTTCTTCAGCTTCTTCTGATTCACCCGCCAGACTTCACCTTCTCCTTCTCCTTATTCTGCTTCTCCTGATTCACCCTCCAGACTTCACCTTCTCCTTCTCCTTCTTCTGCTTCTTCTGAATCACCCTCCTGACTTACCTTCTCCTTCTCCTTCTTCTGCTTCTTCTGATTCACCCTCCAGACTTCACCTTCTCCTTCTCCTTCATCTACTTCTTCTGATTCACCCTCCAGACTTCATCTTCTCCTTCTCCTTCTTCTGCTTCTTCTGATTCACCCTCCAGACTTCACCTTCTCCTTCTCCTTATTCTGCTTTTTCTGATTCACCCTCCTGACTTCACCTTCTCCTTCTCCTTCTTCTACTTCTTCTGATTCACCCTCCAGACTTCACATTCTCCTTCTCCTTCTTCTACTTCTTCTGATTCGCCCTCCAGACTTCACCTTCTCCTTCTCCTTCTTCTGCTTCTTCTGATTCACCCTCCAGACTTCACCTTCTCCTTCACCTTCTTCTACTTCTTCTGATTCACCCTCCAGACTTCACCTTCTCCTTCTCCTTCTTCTGCTTCATCTGATTCACCATCCAGACTTCACCTTCTCCTTCTCCTTCGTCTACTTCTTCTGATTCACCCTCCAGACTACACCTTCTCCTTCTCCTTCTTCTACTTCTTCTGATTCACCCTCCAGACTTCACCTTCTCCTTCTCCTTCTTCTGCTTCTTCTGATTCACCCTCCAGACTTCACCTTCTCCTTCTCCTTCTTCTACTTCTTCTGATTCACCCTCCAAACTTCACCTTCTCCTTCTCCTTCTTCTACTTCTTCTGCTTCTCCCTCCAGACTTCACCTTCTCCTTCTCCTTCTTCTGCTTCTTCTGATTCAGCCTCCAGACTTCACCTTCTCCTTCTCCTTCTTCTACTTCTTCTGATTCACCCTCCAGACTTCACCTTCTGCTTCTCCTTCTTCTACTTCTTCTGATTCACCCTCCAGACTTCACCTTCTCCTTCTCCTTCTTCTACTTCTTATGATTCACCCTCCTGACTTCACCTTCTCCTTCTCCTTCTTCTGCTTCTTCTGCTTCACCCTCCAGACTTCACCTTCTCCTTCTCCTTCTTCTGCTTCTTCTGCTTCACCCTCCAGACTTCACCTTCTCCTTCTCCTTCTTCTGCTTCTTCTGCTTCACCCTCCAGACCTCACCTTCTCCTTCTCCTTCTTCTACTTCTTCTGATTCACCCTCCTGACTTCACCTTCTCCTTCTCCTTCTTCTACTTCTTCTGCTTCACCCTCCAGACTTCACCTTCTCCTTCTCCTTCTTCTACTTCTTCTGATTCACCCTCCAGACTTCACCTTCTCCTTCTCCTTCTTCTGCTTCTTCTGATTCACCCGCCAGACTTCACCTTCTCCTTCTCCTTATTCTGCTTCTCCTGATTCACCCTCCAGACTTCACCTTCTCCTTCTCCTTCTTCTGCTTCTTCTGAATCACCCTCCTGACTTACCTTCTCCTTCTCCTTCTTCTGCTTCTTCTGATTCACCCTCCAGACTTCACCTTCTCCTTCTCCTTCATCTACTTCTTCTGATTCACCCTCCAGACTTCATCTTCTCCTTCTCCTTCTTCTGCTTCTTCTGATTCACCCTTCAGACTTCACCTTCTCCTTCTCCTTCTTCTGCTTTTTCTGATTCACCCTCCTGACTTCACCTTCTCCTTCTCCTTCTTCTACTTCTTCTGATTCAGCCTCCAGACTTCACCTTCTCCTTCTCCTTCTTCTACTTCTTCTGATTCACCCACCAGACTTCACCTTCTCCTTCTCCTTCTTCTGCTTCTTCTGATTCACCCTCCAGACTTCACCTTCTCCTTCTCCTTCTTCTGCTTCTTCTGATTCACCCTCCAGACTTCACCTTCTCCTTCTCCTTCTTCTGCTTCTTTTGATTCACCCTTCGGACTTCACCTTCGCCTTCCCCTTCTTCTGCTTCTTCTGATTCACCCTCCAGACCTCACCTTCTCCTTCTCCTTCTTCTACTTCTTCTGATTCACCCTCCAGACTTCATCTTCTCCTTCTCCTTCTTTTGCTTCTTCTGATTCACCCTCCAGACTTCGCCTTCTCCTTCTCCTTCTTCTACTTCTTCTGATTCACCCTCCAGACTTCACCTTCTCCTTCTCCTTCTTCTACTTCTTCTGATTCACCCTCCAGTCTTCATCTTCTCCTTCTCCTTCTTCTGCTTCTTCTGATTCACCCTCCAGACTTCACCTTCTCCTTCTCCTTCTTCTGCTTCTCCTGATTCACCCTCCTGACTTCACCTTCTCCTTCTCCTTCTTCTGCTTCTTCTGATTCACCCTCCAGACTTCACCTTCTCCTTCTCCTTCTTCTACTTCTTCTGATTCACCCTCCAGACTTCACCTTCTCCTGCTACTTCTTCTGCTTCTTCTGATTCACCCTCCAGACTTCACCTTCTCCTTTTCCTTCTTCTGCTTCTTCTGATTCACCCTCCAGATTTCACCTTCTCCTTCTCCTTCTTCTGCTTCTTCTGATTCACCCTCCAGACTTCACCTTCTCCTTCTCCTTCTTCTGCTTCTTCTGATTCACCCTCCAGACTTCACCTTCTCCTTCACCTTCTTCTACTTCTTCTGATTCACCCTCCAGACTTCACCTTCTCCTTCTCCTTCTTCTGCTTCTTCTGATTCACCCTCCAGACTTCACCTTCTCCTTCTCCTTCGTCTACTTCTTCTGATTCACCCTCCAGACTACACCTTCTCCTTCTCCTTCTTCTACTCCTTCTGATTCACCCTCCAGACTTCACCTTCTCCTTCTCCTTCTTCTGCTTCTTCTGATTCACCCTCCAGACTTCACCTTCTCCTTCTCCTTCTTCTACTTCTTCTGATTCACCCTCCAGACTTCACCTTCTCCTTCTCCTTCTTCTACTTCTTCTGCTTCTCCCTCCAGACTTCACCTTCTCCTTCTCCTTCTTCTGCTTCTTCTGATTCACCCTCCAGACCTCACCTTCTCCTTCTCCTTCTTCTACTTCTTCTGATTCACCCTCCAGACTTCACCTTCTCCTTCTCCTTCTTCTACTTCTTCTGATTCACCCTCCAGACTTCACCTTCTCCTTCTCCTTCTTCTACTTCTTATGATTCACCCTCCTGACTTCACCTTCTCCTTCTCCTTCTTCTGCTTCTTCTGCTCCACCCTCCAGACTTCACCTTCTCCTTCTCCTTCTTCTGCTTCTTCTGCTTCACCCTCCAGACTTCACCTTCTCCTTCTCCTTCTTCTGCTTCTTCTGCTTCTCCCTCCTGACTTCACCTTCTCCTTCTCCTTCTTCTACTTCTTCTGATTCACCCTCCAGACTTCACCTTCTCCTTCTCCTTCTTCTGCTTCTTCTGATTCAGCCTCCAGACTTCACCTTCTCCTTCTTCTGCTTCTTCTGATTCACCCTCCAGACTTCACCTTCTCCTTCTCCTTCTTCTGCTTCTTCTGATTCACCCTCCAGACCTCACCTTCTCCTTCTCCTTCTTCTACTTCTTCTGATTCACCCTCCAGACTTCACCTTCTCCTTCTCCATCTTCTGCTTCTTCTGATTCACCCTCCAGACCTCACCTTCTCCTTCTTCTACTTCTTCTGATTCACCCTCCAGACTTCATCTTCTCCTTCTCCTTCTTCTGCTTCTTCTGATTCACTCTCCAGACTTCACCTTCTCCTTCTCTTTCTTCTACTTCTTCTGATTCACCCTCCAGACTTCACCTTCTCCTTCTCCTTCTTCTGCTTCTTCTGATTCACCCTTCAGACTTCACCTTCTTCTTCTCCTTCTTCTGCTTCTTCTGATTCACCCTCCAGACCTCACCTTCTCCTTCTCCTTCTTCAACTTCTTCTGATTCACCCTCCAGACTTCATCTTCTCCTTCTCCTTTTTTTGCTTCTTCTGATTCACCCTCCAGACTTCACCTTCTCCGTCTCCTTCTTCTGCTTCTTCTGATTCACCCTCCAGACTTCACCTTCTCCTTCTCCTTCTTCTACTTCTTCTGATTCACCCTCCAGTCTTCACCTACTCCTTCTCCTTCTTCTGCGTCTTCTGATTCACCCTCCAGACTTCACCTTCTCCTTCTCCTTCTTCTGCTTCTCCTGATTCACCCTCCTGACTTCACCTTCTCCTTCTCCTTCTTCTGCTTCTTCTGATTCACCCTCCAGACTTCACCTTCTCCTTCTCCTTCTTCTACTTCTTCTGATTCACCCTCCAGACTTCACCTTCTCCTTCTCCTTCTTCTACTTCTTCTGATTCACCCTCCAGTCTTCACCTTCTCCTTCTCCTTCTTCTGCTTCTTCTGATTCACCCTTCAGACTTCACCTTCTTCTTCTCCTTCTTCTACTTCTTCTGATTCACCCTCCAGACTTCATCTTCTCCTTCTCCTTCTTCTGCTTCTTCTGATTCACCCTCCACACTTCACCTTCTCCTTCTCCTTCTTCTGCTTCTTCTGATTCACCGTCCAGACTACACCTTCTCCTTCTCCTTCTTCTACTTCTTCTGATTCACCCTCCAAACTTCACCTTCTCCTTCTCCTTCTTCTGCTTCTTCTGACTCACCCTCCAGACTTCACCTTCTCCTGCTACTTCTCCTGCTTCTTCTGATTCGCCCTCCAGACTTAACCTTCTCCTTTTCCTTCTTCTGCTTCTTCTGATTCACCCTCCAGATTTCACCTTCTCGTTCTCCTTCTTCTGCTTCTTCTGATTCACCAATCCAGACTTCACCTTCTCCTTCTCCTTCTTCTGCTTCTTCTGATTCACCCGCCAGACTTCACCTTCTCCTTCTCCTTATTCTGCTTCTTCTGATTCACCCTCCAGACTTCACCTTCTCCTTCTCCTTCTTCTGCTTTTTCTGATTCACCCTCCAGACTTTACCTTCTCCTTCTCCTTCTTCTGCTTCTTCTGATTCACCCTGCAGACTTCACCTTCTGCTTCTCCTTCATCTACTTTTTCTGATTCACCCTCCTGACTTCACCTTCTCCTTCTCCTTCTTCTACTTCTTCTGATTCACCCTCCAGACTTCACCTTCTCCTTCTCCTTCTTCTGCTTCTTCTGATTCACCCGCCAGAATTCACCTTCTACTTCTCCTTATTCTGCTTCTTCTGATTCACCCTCCAGACTTCACCTTCTCCTTCTCCTTCTTCTGATTCACCCTCCAGACTTTACCTTCTCCTTCTCCTTCTTCTGCTTCTTCTGATTCACCCTCCAGACTTCACCTTCTCCTTCTCCTTCATCTACTTCTTCTGATTCACCCTCCAGTCTTCACCTTCTCCTTCTCCTTCTTCTGCTTCTTCTGATTCACCCTTCAGACTTCACCTTCTTCTTCTCCTTCTTCTGCTTCTTCTGATTCACCCTCCAGACCTCACCTTCTCCTTCTCCTTCTTCTGCTTCTTCTGATTCACCCGCCAGACTTCACCTTCTCCTTCTCCTTATTCTGCTTCTCCTGATTCACCCTCCAGACTTCACCTTCTCCTTCTCCTTCTTCTGCTTCTTCTGAATCACCCTCCTGACTTACCTTCTCCTTCTCCTTCTTCTGCTTCTTCTGATTCACCCTCCAGACTTCACCTTCTCCTTCTCCTTCATCTACTTCTTCTGATTCACCCTCCAGACTTCATCTTCTCCTTCTCCTTCTTCTGCTTCTTCTGATTCACCCTCCAGACTTCACATTTTCCTCTCCTTATTCTGCGTTTTCTGATTCACCCTCCTGACTTCACCTTCTCCTTCTCCTTCTTCTACTTCTTCTGATTCACCCTCCAGACTTCACCTTCTCCTTCTCCTTCTTCTACTTCTTCTGATTCACCCTCCAGACTTCACCTTCTCCTTCTCCTTCTTCTGCTTCTTCTGATTCACCCTCCAGACTTCACCTTCTCCTTCACCTTCTTCTACTTCTTCTGATTCACCCTCCAGACTTCACCTTCTCCTTCTCCTTCTTCTGCTTCTTCTGATTCACCATCCAGACTTCACCTTCTCCTTCTCCTTCGTCTACTTCTTCTGATTCACCCTCCAGACTACACCTTCTCCTTCTCCTTCTTCTACTTCTTCTGATTCACCCTCCAGACTTCACCTTCTCCTTCTCCTTCTTCTGCTTCTTCTGATTCACCCTCCAGACTTCACCTTCTCCTTCTCCTTCTTCTACTTCTTCTGATTCACCCTCCAAACTTCACCTTCTCCTTCTCCTTCTTCTACTTCTTCTGCTTCTCCCTCCAGACTTCACCTTCTCCTTCTCCTTCTTCTGCTTCTTCTGATTCAGCCTCCAGACTTCACCTTCTCCTTCTCCTTCTTCTACTTCTTCTGATTCACCCTCCAGACTTCACCTTCTCCTTCTCCTTCTTCTGCTTCTTCTGATTCACCCTCCAGGCTTCACCTTCTCCTTCTCCTTCATCTACTTCTTCTGATTCACCCTCCAGACTTCATCTTCTCCTTCTCCTTCTTCTGCTTCTTCTGATTCACCCTCCAGACTTCACATTCTCCTTCTCCTTATTCTGCTTTTTCTGATTCACCCTCCTGACTTCACCTTCTCCTTCTCCTTCTTCTACTTCTTCTGATTCACCCTCCAGACTTCACCTTCTCCTTCTCCTTCTTCTACTTCTTCTGATTCACCCTCCAGACTTCACCTTCTCCTTCTCCTTCTTCTGCTTCTTCTGATTCACCCTCCAGACTTCACCTTCTCCTTCACCTTCTTCTACTTCTTCTGATTCACCCTCCAGACTTCACCTTCTCCTTCTCCTTCTTCTGCTTCTTCTGATTCACCATCCAGACTTCACCTTCTCCTTCTCCTTCGTCTACTTCTTCTGATTCACCCTCCAGACTACACCTTCTCCTTCTCCTTCTTCTACTTCTTCTGATTCACCCTCCAGACTTCACCTTCTCCTTCTCCTTCTTCTGCTTCTTTTGATTCACCCTCCAGACTTCACCTTCTCCTTCTCCTTGTTCTACTTCTTCTGATTCACCCTCCAAACTTCACCTTCTCCTTCTCCTTCTTCTACTTCTTCTGCTTCTCCCTCCAGACTTCACCTTCTCCTTCTCCTTCTTCTGCTTCTTCTGATTCAGCCTCCAGACTTCACCTTCTCCTTCTCCTTCTTCTACTTCTTCTGATTCACCCTCCAGACTTCACCTTCTCCTTCTCCTTCTTCTACTTCTTCTGATTCACCCTCCAGACTTCACCTTCTCCTTCTCCTTCTTCTACTTCTTATGATTCACCCTCCTGACTTCACCTTCTCCTTCTCCTTCTTCTGCTTCTTCTGCTTCACCCTCCAGACTTCACCTTCTCCTTCTCCTTCTTCTGCTTCTTCTGCTTCACCCTCCAGACCTCACCTTCTCCTTCTCCTTCTTCTACTTCTTCTGATTCACCCTCCTGACTTCACCTTCTCCTTCTCCTTCTTCTACTTCTTCTTCTTCACCCTCCAGACTTCACCTTCTCCTTCTCCTTCTTCTACTTCTTCTGATTCACCCTCCAGACTTCACCTTCTCCTTCTCCTTCTTCTGCTTCTTCTGATTCACCCGCCAGACTTCACCTTCTCCTTCTCCTTATTCTGCTTCTCCTGATTCACCCTCCAGACTTCACCTTCTCCTTCTCCTTCTTCTGCTTCTTCTGAATCACCCTCCTGACTTACCTTCTCCTTCTCCTTCTTCTGCTTCTTCTGATTCACCCTCCAGACTTCACCTTCTCCTTCTCCTTCATCTACTTCTTCTGATTCACCCTCCAGACTTCATCTTCTCCTTCTCCTTCTTCTGCTTCTTCTGATTCACCCTCCAGACTTCACCTTCTCCTTCTCCTTCTTCTGCTTTTTCTGATTCACCCTCCTGACTTCACCTGCTCCTTCTCCTTCTTCTACTTCTTCTGATTCAGCCTCCAGACTTCACCTTCTCCTTCTCCTTCTTCTACTTCTTGTGATTCACCCACCAGACTTCACCTTCTCCTTCTCCTTCTTCTGCTTCTTCTGATTCACCCTCCAGACTTCACCTTCTCCTTCTCCTTCTTCTGCTACTTCTGATTCACCCTCCAGACTTCACCTTCTCCTTCTCCTTCTTCTGCTTCTTTTGATTCACCCTTCAGACTTCACCTTCGCCTTCTCCTTCTTCTGCTTCTTCTGATTCACCCTCCAGACCTCACCTTCTCCTTCTCCTTCTTCTACTTCTTCTGATTCACCCTCCAGACTTCATCTTCTCCTTCTCCTTCTTTTGCTTCTTCTGATTCACCCTCCAGACTTCGCCTTCTCCTTCTCCTTCTTCTACTTCTTCTGATTCACCCTCCAGTCTTCATCTTCTCCTTCTCCTTCTTCTGCTTCTTCTGATTCACCCTCCAGACTTCACCTTCTCCTTCTCCTTCTTCTGCTTCTCCTGATTCACCCTCCTGACTTCACCTTCTCCTTCTCCTTCTTCTGCTTCTTCTGATTCACCCTCCAGACTTCACCTTCTCCTTCTCCTTCTTCTACTTCTTCTGATTCACCCTCCAGACTTCACCTTCTCCTGCTACTTCTTCTGCTTCTTCTGATTCACCCTCCAGACTTCACCTTCTCCTTTTCCTTCTTCTGCTTCTTCTGATTCACCCTCCAGATTTCACCTTCTCCTTCTCCTTCTTCTGCTTCTTCTGATTCACCCTCCAGACTTCACCTTCTCCTTCTCCTTCTTCTGCTTCTTCTGATTCACCCTCCAGACTTCACCTTCTCCTTCACCTTCTTCTACTTCTTCTGATTCACCCTCCAGACTTCACCTTCTCCTTCTCCTTCTTCTGCGTCTTCTGATTCACCCTCCAGACTTCTCCTTCTCCTTCTCCTTCGTCTACTTCTTCTGATTCACCCTCCAGACTACACCTTCTCCTTCTTCTACTTCTTCTGATTCACCCTCCAGACTTCACCTTCTCCTTCTCCTTCTTCTGCTTCTTCTGATTCACCCTCCAGACTTCACCTTCTCCTTCTCCTTCTTCTACTTCTTCTGATTCACCCTCCAGACTTCACCTTCTCCTTCTCCTTCTTCTACTTCTTCTGCTTCTCCCTCCAGACTTCACCTTCTCCTTCTCCTTCTTCTGCTTCTTCTGATTCACCCTCCAGACTTCACCTTCTCCTTCTCCTTCTTCTACTTCTTCTGATTCACCCTCCAGACTTCACCTTCTCCTTCTCCTTCTTCTACTTCTTCTGATTCACCCTCCAGACTTCACCTTCTCCTTCTCCTTCTTCTACTTCTTATGATTCACCCTCCTGACTTCACCTTCTCCTTCTCCTTCTTCTGCTTCTTCTGCTCCACCCTCCAGACTTCACCTTCTCCTTCTCCTTCTTCTGCTTCTTCTGCTTCACCCTCCAGACTTCACCTTCTCCTTCTCCTTCTTCTGCTTCTTCTGCTTCTCCCTCCTGACTTCACCTTCTCCTTCTCCTTCTTCTACTTCTTCTGATTCACCCTCCAGACTTCACCTTCTCCTTCTCCTTCTTCTGCTTCTTCTGCTTCACCCTCCTGACTTCACCTTCTCCTTCTGCTTCTTCTGCTTCTTCTGATTCACCCTCCTGACTTCACCTTCTCCTTCTCCTTCTTCTGCTTCTTCTGATTCAGCCTCCAGACTTCACCTTCTCCTTCTTCTGCTTCTTCTGATTCACCCTCCAGACTTCACCTTCTCCTTCTCCTTCTTCTGCTTCTTCTGATTCACCCTCCAGACCTCACCTTCTCCTTCTCCTTCTTCTACTTCTTCTGATTCACCCTCCAGACTTCACCTTCTCCTTCTCCATCTTCTGCTTCTTCTGATTCACCCTCCAGACCTCACCTTCTCCTTCTTCTACTTCTTCTGATTCACCCTCCAGACTTCATCTTCTCCTTCTCCTTCTTCTGCTTCTTCTGATTTACTCTCCAGACTTCACCTTCTCCTTCTCCTTCTTCTACTTCTTCTGATTCACCCTCCAGACTTCACCTTCTCCTTCTCCTTCTTCTACTTCTTCTGATTCACCCTCCAGTCTTCACCATCTCCTTCTCCTTCTTCTGCTTCTTCTGATTCACCCTTCAGACTTCACCTTCTTCTTCTCCTTCTTCTGCTTCTTCTGATTCACCCTCCAGACCTCACCTTCTCCTTCTCCTTCTTCAACTTCTTCTGATTCACCCTCCAGACTTCATCTTCTCCTTCTCCTTCTTTTGCTTCTTCTGATTCACCCTCCAGACTTCACCTTCTCCGTCTCCTTCTTCTGCTTCTTCTGATTCACCCTCCAGACTTCGCCTTCTCCTTCTCCTTCATCTACTTCTTCTGATTCACCCTCCAGACTTCACCTTCTCCTTCTCCTTCTTCTACTTCTTCTGATTCACCCTCCAGTCTTCACCTTCTCCTTCTCCTTCTTCTGCGTCTTCTGATTCACCCTCCAGACTTCACCTTCTCCTTCTCCTTCTTCTGCTTCTCCTGATTCACCCTCCTGACTTCACCTTCTCCTTCTCCTTCTTCTGCTTCTTCTGATTCACCCTCCAGACTTCACCTTCTCCTTCTCCTTCTTCTACTTCTTCTGATTCACCCTCCAGACTTCACCTTCTCCTTCTACTTCTTCTGCTTCTTCTGATTCACCCTCCAGACTTCACCTTCTCTTTTTCCTTCTTCTGCATCTTCTGATTCACCCTCCAGATTTCACCTTCTCCTTCTCCTTCTTCTGCTTCTTCTGATTCACCCTCCAGACTTCACCTTCTCCTTCTCCTTCTTCTACTTCTTCTGATTCACCCTCCAGACTTCATCTTCTCCTTCTCCTTCTTCTGCTTCTTCTGATTCACCCTCCACACTTCACCTTCTCCTTCTCCTTCTTCTGCTTCTTCTGATTCACCGTCCAGACTACACCTTCTCCTTCTCCTTCTTCTACTTCTTCTGATTCACCCTCCAAACTTCACCTTCTCCTTCTCCTTCTTCTGCTTCTTCTGACTCACCCTCCAGACTTCACCTTCTCCTGCTACTTCTCCTGCTTCTTCTGATTCACCCTCCAGACTTCACCTTCTCCTTTTCCTTCTTCTGCTTCTTCTGATTCACCCTCCAGATTTCACCTTCTCGTTCTCCTTCTTCTGCTTCCTCTGATTCACCCTCCAGACTTCACCTTCTCCTTCTCCTTCTTCTGCTTCTTCTGATTCACCCGCCAGACTTCACCTTCTCCTTCTCCTTATTCTGCTTCTTCTGATTCACCCTCCAGACTTCACCTTCTCCTTCTCCTTCTTCTGCTTTTTCTGATTCACCCTCCAGACTTTACCTTCTCCTTCTCCTTCTTCTGCTTCTTCTGATTCACCCTCCAGACTTCACCTTCTCCTTCTCCTTCATCTACTTTTTCTGATTCACCCTCCAGACTTCACCTTCTCCTTCTCCTTCTTCTACTTCTTCTGATTCACCCTCCAGACTTCACCTTCTCCTTCTCCTTCTTCTGCTTCTTCTGATTCACCCGCCAGACTTCACCTTCTCCTTCTCCTTATTCTGCTTCTTCTGATTCACCCTCCAGACTTCACCTTCTCCTTCTCTTTCTTCTGCTTCTTCTGATTCACCCTCCAGACTTTACCTTCTCCTTCTCCTTCTTCTGCTTCTTCTGATTCACCCTCCAGACTTCACCTTCTCCTTCTCCTTCATCTACTTTTTCTGACTCACCCTCCTGACTTCACCTTCTCCTTCTCCTTCTTCTACTTCTTCTGATTCACCCTCCAGACTTCACCTTCTCCTTCTCCTTCTTCTACTTCTTCTGATTCACCCACCAGACTTCACCTTCTCCTTCTCCTTCTTCTGCTTCTTCTGATTCACCCTCCAGACTTCACCTCCTCCTTCTCCTTCTTCTGCTTCTTCTGATTCACCCTCCAGACTTCACCTTCTCCTTCTACTTCTTCTGCTTCTTTTGCTCCACCCTTCAGACTTCACCTTCTCCTTCTCCTTCTTCTGCTTGTTCTGATTCACCCTCCAGACCTCACCTTCTCCTTCTCCTTCTTCTACTTCTTCTGATTCACCCTCCAGACTTCATCTTCTCCTTCTCCTTCTTCTGCTTCTTCTGATTCACTCTCCAGACTTCACCTTCTCCTTCTCCTTCATCTACTTCTTCTGATTCACCCTCCAGACTTCACCTTCTCCTTCTCCTTCTTCTACTTCTTCTGATTCACCCTCCAGTCTTCACCTTCTCCTTCTCCTTCTTCTGCTTCTTCTGATTCACCCTTCAGACTTCACCTTCTCCTTCTCCTTCTTCAACTTCTTCTGATTCACCCTCCAGACTTCATCTTCTCCATCCCCTTCTTTTGCTTCTTCTGATTCACCCTCCAGACTTCACCTTCTCCGTCTCCTTCTTCTGCTTCTTCTGATTCACCCTCCAGACTTCGCCTGCTCCTTCTCCTTCTTCTACTTCTTCTGATTCACCCTCCAGACTTCACCTTCTCCTTCTCCTTCTTCTACTTCTTCTGATTCACCCTCCAGTCTTCACCTTCTCCTTCTCCTTCTTCTGCGTCTTCTGATTCACCCTCCAGACTTCACCTTCTCCTTCTCCTTCTTCTGCTTCTCCTGATTCACCCTCCTGACTTCACCTTCTCCTTCTCCTTCTTCTGCTTCTTCTGATTCACCCTCCAGACTTCACCTTCTCCTTCTCCTTCTTCTACTTCTTCTGATTCACCCTCCAGACTTCACCTTCTCCTTGTACTTCTTCTGCTTCTTCTGATTCACCCTCCAGACTTCACCTTCTCTTTTTCCTTCTTCTGCATCTTCTGATTCACCCTCCAGATTTCACCTTCTCCTTCTCCTTCTTCTGCTTCTTCTGATTCACCCGCCAGACTTCACCTTCTCCTTCTCCTTCTTCTACTTCTTCTGATTCACCCTCCAGACTTCATCTTCTCCTTCTCCTTCTTCTGCTTCTTCTGATTCACCCTCCACACTTCACCTTCTCCTTCTCCTTCTTCTACTTCTTCTGATTCACCCTCCAAACTTCACCTTCTCCTTCTCCTTCTTCTGCTTCTTCTGACTCACCCTCCAGACTTCACCTTCTCCTGCTACTTCTCCTGCTTCTTCTGAATCACCCTCCAGACTTCACCTTCTCCTTTTCCTTCTTCTGCTTCTTCTGATTCACCCTCCAGATTTCACCTTCTCCTTCTCCTTCTTCTGCTTCTTCTGATTCACCCTCCAGACTTCAGCTTCTCCTTCTCCTTCTTCTGCTTCTTCTGATTCACCCGCCAGACTTCACCTTCTCCTTCTCCTTATTCTGCTTCTTCTGATTCACCCTCCAGACTTCACCTTCTCCTTCTCCTTCTTCTGCTTTTTCTGATTCACCCTCCAGACTTTACCTTCTCCTTCTCCTTCTTCTGCTTCTTCTGATTCACCCTCCAGACTTCACCTTCTCCTTTTCCTTCATCTACTTTTTCTGATTCACCCTCCTGACTTCACCTTCTCCTTCTCCTTCTTCTGCTTCTTCTGATTCACCCTCCAGACTTCACCTTCTCCTTCTCCTTCTTCTGCTTCTTCTGATTCACCCGCCAGACTTCACCTTCTCCTTCTCCTTATTCTGCTTCTTCTGATTCACCCTCCAGACTTCACCTTCTCCTTCTCCTTCTTCTGCTTCTTCTGATTCACCCTCCAGACTTTACCTTCTCCTTCTCCTTCTTCTGCTTCTTCTGATTCACCCTCCAGACTTCACCTTCTCCTTCTCCTTCATCTACTTTTTCTGATTCACCCTCCTGACTTCACCTTCTCCTTCTCCTTCTTCTACTTCTTCTGATTCACCCTCCAGACTTCACCTTCTCCTTCTCCTTCTTCTACTTCTTCTGAATCACCCACCAGACTTCACCTTCTCCTTCTCCTTCTTCTGCTTCTTCTGATTCACCCTCCAGACTTCACCTTCTCCTTCTCCTTCTTCTGCTTCTTCTGATTCACCCTCCAGACTTCACCTTCTCCTTCTACTTCTTCTGCTTCTTTTGCTTCACCCTTCAGACTTCACCTTCTCCTTCTCCTTCTTCTGCTTCTTCTGATTCACCCTCCAGACCTCACCTTCTCCTTCTCCATCTTCAACTTCTTCTGATTCACCCTCCAGACTTCATCTTCTCCTTCTCCTTCTTTTGCTTCTTCTGATTCACCCTCCAGACTTCACCTTCTCCTTCTCCTTCTTCTGCTTCTTCTGATTCACCCTCCAGACTTCGCCTTCTCCTTCTCCTTCTTCTACTTCTTCTGATTCACCCTCCAGACTTCACCTTCTCCTTCTCCTTCTTCTACTTCTTCTGATTCACCCTGCAGTCTTCACCTTCTCCTTTTCCTTCTTCTGCGTCTTCTGATTCACCGTCCAGACTTCACCTTCTCTTTCTCCTTCTTCTGCTTCTCCTGATTCACCCTCCAGACTTCACCTTCTCCTTCTACTTCTTCTGCTTCTTCTGATTCACCCTCCAGACTTCACCTTCTCTTTTTCCTTCTTCTGCTTCTTCTGATTCACCCTCCAGATTTCACCTTCTCCTTCTCCTTCTTCTGCTTCTTCTGATTCACCCTCCAGACTTTACCTTCTCCTTCTCCTTCTTCTGCTTCTTCTGATTCACCCTCCAGACTTCACCTTCTCCTTCTCCTTCATCTACTTCTTCTGATTCACCCTCCAGACTTCATCTTCTCCTTCTCCTTCTTCTGCCTCTTCTGATTCACCCTCCAGACTTCACCTTCTCCTTCTCCTTCTTCTGCTTTTTCTGATTCACCCTCCTGACTTCACCTTCTCCTTCTCCTTCTTCTACTTCTTCTGATTCACCCTCCAGACTTCACCTTCTCCTTCTCCTTCTTCTACTTCTTCTGATTCACCCACCAGACTTCACCTTCTCCTTCTCCTTCTTCTGCTTCTTCTGATTCACCCTCCAGACTTCACCTTCTCCTTCTCCTTCTTCTGCTTCTTCTGATTCACCCTCCAGACTTCACCTTCTCCTTCTCCTTCTTCTGCTTCTTTTGATTCACCCTTCAGACTTCACCTTCTTCTTCTCCTTCTTCTGCTTCTTCTGATTCACCCTCCAGACCTCACCTTCTCCTTCTCCTTCTTCAACTTCTTCTGATTCACCCTCCAGACTTCATCTTCTCCTTCTCCTTCTTTTGCTTCTTCTGATTCACCCTCCAGACTTCACCTTCTCCTTCTCCTTCTTCTGCTTCTTCTGATTCACGCTCCAGACTTCGCCTTCTCCTTCTCCTTCTTCTACTTCTTCTGATTCACCCTCCAGACTTCACCTTCTCCTTCTCCTTCTTCTACTTCTTCTGATTCACCCTCCAGTCTTCACCTTCTCCTTCTCCTTCTTCTGCGTCTTCTGATTCACCCTCCAGACTTCACCTTCTCCTTCTCCTTCTTCTGCTTCTCCTGATTCACCCTCCTGACTTCACCTTCTCCTTCTCCTTCTTCTGCTTCTTCTGATTCACCCTCCAGACTTCACCTTCTCCTTCTCCTTCTTCTATTCTTCTGATTCACCCTCCAGACTTCACCTTCTCCTTCTACTTCTTCTGCTTCTTCTGATTCACCCTCCAGACTTCACCTTCTCTTTTTCCTTCTTCTGCTTCTTCTGATTCACCCTCCAGATTTCACCTTCTCCTTCTCCTTCTTCTGCTTCTTCTGATTCACCCTCCAGACTTCACCTTCTCCTTCTCCTTCTTCTACTTCTTCTGATTCACCCTCCAGACTTCATCTTAACCTTCTCCTTCTTCTGCTTCTTCTGATTCACCCTCCACACTTCACCATCTCCTTCTCCTTCTTCTGCTTCTTCTGATTCACCCTCCAGACTTCAACTTCTCCTGCTACTTCTCCTGCTTCTTCTGATTCACCCTCCAGACTTCACCTTCTCCTTTTCCTTCTTCTGCTTCTTCTGATTCACCCTCCAGATTTCACCTTCTCCTTCTTCTGCTTCTTCTGATTCACCCTCCAGACTTCACCTTCTCCTTCTCCTTCTTCTGCTTCTTCTGATTAACCCTCCAGACTCACCTTCTCCTTCTCCTTCTTCTACTTCTTCTGATTCACCCTCCAGACTTCACCTTCTCCTTCTCCTTCTTCTGCTTCTTCTGATTCACCCTCCAGACTTCACCTTCTCCTTCTCCTTCGTCTACTTCTTCTGATTCACCCTCCAGACTTCACCTTCTCCTTCTCCTTCTTCTACTTCTTCTGATTCACCCTCCAGACTTCACCTTCTCCTTCTCCTTCTTCTGCTTCTTCTGATTCACCCTCCAGACTTCACCTTCTCCTTCTCCTTCTTCTACTTCTTCTGATTCACCCTCCAGACTTCACCTTCTCCTTCTCCTTCTTCTACTTCTTCTGATTCACCCTCCAGACTTCACCTTCTCCTTCTCCTTCTTCTACTTCTTCTGCTTCTCCCTCCAGACTTCACCTTCTCCTTCTCCTTCTTCTGCTTCTTCTGATTCACCCTCCAGACTTCACCTTCTCCTTCTCCTTCTTCTACTTCTCCTGATTCACCCTCCAGACTTCACCTTCTCCTTCTCCTTCTTCTAATTCTTCTGATTCACCCTCCAGACTTCACCTTCTCCTTCTCCTTCTTCTACTTCTTATGATTCACCCTCCTGACTTCACCTTCTCCTTCTACTTCTTCTGCTCCTTCTGCTTCACCCTCCAGACTTCACCTTCTCCTTCTCTTTCTTCTGCTTCTTCTGATTCACCCTCCAGACTTCACCTTCTCCTTCTCCTTCTTCTGATTCTTTTGATTCACCCTCCAGACTTCACCTTCTCCTTCTCCTTCTTCTGCTTCTTCTGATTCACCCTCCAGACTTCACCTTCTCCTTCTCCTTCTTCTACTTCTTCTGATTCACCCTCCTGACGTCACCTTCTCCTTCACCTTCTTCTACTTCTTCTGCTTCACCCTCCAGACTTCACCTTCTGCTTCTCCTTCTTCCACTTCTTCTGATTCACCCTCCAGACTTCACCTTCTCCTTCTCCTTCTTCTGCTTCTTCTGATTCACCCGCCAGACTTCACCTTCTCCTTCTCCTTATTCTGCTTCTCCTGATTCACCCTCCAGACTTCACCTTCTCCTTCTCCTTCTTCTGCTTCTTCTGAATCACCCTCCTGACTTACCTTCTCCTTCTCCTTCTTCTGCTTCTTCTGATTCACCCTCCAGACTTCACCTTCTCCTTCTCCTTCATCTACTTCTTCTGATTCACCCTCCAGACTTCATCTTCTCCTTCTCCTTCTTCTGCTTCTTCTGATTCACCCTCCAGTCTTCACCTTCTCCTTCTCCTTCTTCTGCTTTTTCTGATTCACCCTCCTGACTTCACCTTCTCCTTTTCCTTCTTCTACTTCTTCTGATTCACCCTCCAGACTTCACCTTCTCCTTCTCCTTCTTCTACTTCTTCTGATTCACCCACCAGACTTCACCTTCTCCTTCTCCTTCTTCTGCTTCTTCTGATTCACCCTCCAGACTTCACCTTCTCCTTCTCCTTCTTCTGCTTCTTCTGATTCACCCTCCAGACTTCACCTTCTCCTTCTCCTTCTTCTGCTTCTTTTGATTCACCCTTCAGACTTCACCTTCTCCTTCTCCTTCTTCTGCTTCTTCTGATTCACTCTCCAGTCTTCATCTTCTCCTTCTCCTTCTTCTGCTTCTTCTGATTCACCCTCCAGACTTCACCTTCTCCTTCTCCTTCTTCTGCTTCTCCTGATTCACCCTCCTGACTTCACCTTCTCCTTCTCCTTCTTCTGCTTCTTCTGATTCACCCTCCAGACTTCACCTTCTCCTTCTCCTTCTTCTACTTCTTCTGATTCACCCTCCAGACTTCACCTCCTCCTGCTACTTCTTCTGCTTCTTCTGATTCACCCTCCAGACTTCACCTTCTCCTTTTCCTTCTTCTGCTTCTTCTGATTCACCCTCCAGATTTCATAGTAACATAGAGATAGGAACAGGAGTAGGCCATTCGGCCCTTCGAGCCTGCTCCGCCATTCAATGAGATCATGGCTGATCCTCGTCTGAGATCACAGCTGATCTTACCAGTTCAGTACCCCGCCCCGCCTTTTCTCCGTAACCCTTAATCCCCTTAGCCTTCAGAAATATATCCAATTCTCTCTTGAAAATATTTATTGAATTAGCCTTCACAGCCCTCTGTGGCAGGGAATTCCACAGGCTCACCACTCTTTGAGTGAAGAAATTCTTCCTCATCTCTGTTTTAAATGATTTGCCCGCTATTTTTAGACTGTGGCCCCTGGTTCTGTGCTCCCTGGCCATTGGAAACATTCTCTCTGAATTCAGCCTGTCCAGGCCTGCCATAATTTTATATGTTTCGATGAGATCCCCTCTCAATCTTCTAAACTCCAGTGAGTACAAGCCCAAACTATTTAATCTCTCTTCGTAGGTCATTCCCGCCATTCCAGGTATCAGCCTGGTGAATCGCCGTTGCACTCTTTCCATGGCAAGAACATCCTTCCGCAGATGGGGCGACCAAAACTGTACACAATACTCCAGATGCGGTCTCACCAGCACCTTGTACAGCTGTAGTAAGGTATCCCTATTCCTATACTCGAACCCCCTTGATATGAAGGCCAACATACCATTTGCCTTCTTAATCGCCTGTTGCACCTGCATGCTCTCCTTCAGTGACTGGTGCACAAGAACACCCAGGTCCCTCTGCACTTCCCCATCTCCCAATCTATTGCCATTTAGATAATAATCTACCCTCCTGTTTTTACCCCCAAAGTGCTTCACCCTCCAGACTTCACCTTCTCCTTCTCCTTCTTCTGCTTCTTCTGATTCACCCTCCAGACTTCACCTTCTCCTTCTCCTTCTTCTGCTTCTTCTGATTCACCCTCCAGACTTCACCTTCTCCTTCACCTTCTTCTACTTCTTCTGATTCACCCTCCAGACTTCACCTTCTCCTTCTCCTTCTTCTGCTTCTTCTGATTCACCATCCAGACTTCACCTTCTCCTTCTCCTTCGTCTACTTCTTCTGATTCACCCTCCAGACTACACCTTCTCCTTCTCCTTCTTCTACTTCTTCTGATTCACCCTCCAGACTTCACCTTCTCCTTCTCCTTCTTCTGCTTCTTCTGATTCACCCTCCAGACTTCACCTTCTCCTTCTCCTTCTTCTACTTCTTCTGATTCACCCTCCAGACTTCACCTTCTCCTTCTCCTTCTTCTACTTCTTATGATTCACCCTCCTGACTTCACCTTCTCCTTCTCCTTCTTCTGCTTCTTCTGCTTCACCCTCCAGACTTCACCTTCTCCTTCTCCTTCTTCTGCTTCTTCTGCTTCACCCTCCAGACTTCACCTTCTCCTTCTCCTTCTTCTGCTTCTTCTGCTTCACCCTCCAGACCTCACCTTCTCCATCTCCTTCTTCTACTTCTTCTGATTCACCCTCCTGACTTCACCTTCTCCTTCTCCTTCTTCTACTTCTTCTGCTTCACCCTCCAGACTTCACCTTCTCCTTCTCCTTCTTCTACTTCTTCTGATTCACCCTCCAGACTTCACCTTCTCCTTCTCCTTCTTCTGCTTCTTCTGATTCACCCGCCAGACTTCACCTTCTCCTTCTCCTTATTCTGCTTCTCCTGATTCACCCTCCAGACTTCACCTTCTCCTTCTCCTTCTTCTGCTTCTTCTGAATCACCCTCCTGACTTACCTTCTCCTTTTCCTTCTTCTGCTTCTTCTGATTCACCCTCCAGACTTCATCTTCTCCTTCTCCTTCTTCTGCTTCTTCTGATTCACCCTCCAGACTTCACCTTCTCCTTCTCCTTCTTCTGCTTTTTCTGATTCACCCTCCTGACTTCACCTTCTCCTTCTCCTTCTTCTACTTCTTCTGATTCAGCCTCCAGACTTCACCTTCTCCTTCTCCTTCTTCTACTTCTTCTGATTCACCCACCAGACTTCACCTTCTCCTTCTCCTTCTTCTGCTTCTTCTGATTCACCCTCCAGACTTCACCTTCTCCTTCTCCTTCTTCTACTTCTTCTGATTCACCCTCCAGACTTCACCTTCTCCTTCTCCTTCTTCTACTTCTTCTGCTTCTCCCTCCAGACTTCACCTTCTCCTTCTCCTTCTTCTGCTTCTTCTGATTCACCCTCCAGACTTCACCTTCTCCTTCTCTTTCTTCTACTTCTTCTGATTCACCCTCCAGACTTCACCTTCTCCTTCTCCTTCTTCTACTTCTTCTGATTCACCCTCCATTCTTCACCTTCTCCTTCTCCTTCTTCTGCTTCTTCTGATTCACCCTTCAGACTTCACCTTCTTCTTCTCCTTCTTCTGCTTCTTCTGATTCACCCTCCAGACCTCACCTTCTCCTTCTCCTTCTTCAACTTCTTCTGATTCACCCTCCAGACTTCATCTTCTCCTTCTCCTTCTTTTGCTTCTTCTGATTCACCCTCCAGACTTCACCTTCTCCGTCTCCTTCTTCTGCTTCTTCTGATTCACCCTCCAGACTTCACCTTCTCCTTCTCCTTCTTCTACTTCTTCTGATTCACCCTCCAGTCTTCACCTACTCCTTCTCCTTCTTCTGCGTCTTCTGATTCACCCTCCAGACTTCACGTTCTCCTTCTCCTTCTTCTGCTTCTCCTGATTCACCCTCCTGACTTCACCTTCTCCTTCTCCTTCTTCTGCTTCTTCTGATTCACCCTCCAGACTTCACCTTCTCCTTCTCCTTCTTCTACTTCTTCTGATTCACCCTCCAGACTTCACCTTCTCCTTCTCCTTCTTCTACTTCTTCTGATTCACCCTCCAGTCTTCACCTTCTCCTTCTCCTTCTTCTGCTTCTTCTGATTCACCCTTCAGACTTCACCTTCTTCTTCTCCTTCTTCTACTTCTTCTGATTCACCCTCCAGACTTCATCTTCTCCTTCTCCTTCTTCTGCTTCTTCTGATTCACCCTCCACACTTCACCTTCTCCTTCTCCTTCTTCTGCTTCTTCTGATTCACCGTCCAGACTACACCTTCTCCTTCTCCTTCTTCTACTTCTTCTGATTCACCCTCCAAACTTCATCTTCTCCTTCTCCTTCTTCTGCTTCTTCTGACTCACCCTCCAGACTTCACCTTCTCCTGCTACTTCTCCTGCTTCTTCTGATTCGCCCTCCAGACTTAACCTTCTCCTTTTCCTTCTTCTGCTTCTTCTGATTCACCCTCCAGATTTCACCTTCTCGTTCTCCTTCTTCTGCTTCTTCTGATTCACCAATCCAGACTTCACCTTCTCCTTCTCCTTCTTCTGCTTCTTCTGATTCACCCGCCAGACTTCACCTTCTCCTTCTCCTTATTCTGCTTCTTCTGATTCACCCTCCAGACTTCACCTTCTCCTTCTCCTTCTTCTGCTTTTTCTGATTCACCCTCCAGACTTTACCTTCTCCTTCTCCTTCTTCTGCTTCTTCTGATTCACCCTGCAGACTTCACCTTCTGCTTCTCCTTCATCTACTTTTTCTGATTCACCCTCCTGACTTCACCTTCTCCTTCTCCTTCTTCTACTTCTTCTGATTCACCCTCCAGACTTCACCTTCTCCTTCTCCTTCTTCTGCTTCTTCTGATTCACCCGCCAGAATTCACCTTCTACTTCTCCTTATTCTGCTTCTTCTGATTCACCCTCCAGACTTCACCTTCTCCTTCTCCTTCTTCTGCTTCTTCTGATTCACCCTCCAGACTTTACCTTCTCCTTCTCCTTCTTCTGCTTCTTCTGATTCACCCTCCAGACTTCACCTTCTCCTTCTCCTTCATCTACTTTTTCTGATTCACCCTCCTGACTTCACCTTCTCCTTCTCCTTCTTCTACTTCTTCTGATTCACCCTCCAGACTTCACCTTCTCCTTCTCCTTCTTCTACTTCTTCTGATTCACCCACCAGACTTCACCTTCTCCTTCTCCTTCTTCTGCTTCTTCTGATTCACCCTCCAGACTTCACCTTCTCCTTCTCCTTCTTCTGCTTCTTCTGATTCACCCTCCAGACTTCACCTTCTCCTTCTACTTCTTCTGCTTCTTTTGATTCACCCTTCAGACTTCACCTTCTCCTTCTCCTTCTTCTGCTTCTTCTGATTCACCCTCCAGACCTCACCTTCTCCTTCTCCTTCTTCTACTTCTTCTGATTCACCCTCCAGACTTCATCTTCTCCTTCTCCTTCTTCTGCTTCTTCTGATTCACTCTCCAGACTTCATCTTCTCCTTCTCCTTCTTCTACTTCTTCTGATTCACCCTCCAGACTTCACCTTCTCCTTCTCCTTCTTCTACTTCTTCTGATTCACCCTCCAGTCTTCACCTTCTCCTTCTCCTTCTTCTGCTTCTTCTGATTCACCCTTCAGACTTCACCTTCTTCTTCTCCTTCTTCTGCTTCTTCTGATTCACCCTCCAGACCTCACCTTCTCCTTCTCCTTCTTCTGCTTCTTCTGATTCACCCGCCAGACTTCACCTTCTCCTTCTCCTTATTCTGCTTCTCCTGATTCACCCTCCAGACTTCACCTTCTCCTTCTCCTTCTTCTGCTTCTTCTGAATCACCCTCCTGACTTACCTTCTCCTTCTCCTTCTTCTGCTTCTTCTGATTCACCCTCCAGACTTCACCTTCTCCTTCTCCTTCATCTACTTCTTCTGATTCACCCTCCAGACTTCATCTTCTCCTTCTCCTTCTTCTGCTTCTTCTGATTCACCCTCCAGACTTCACATTCTCCTTCTCCTTATTCTGCTTTTTCTGATTCACCCTCCTGACTTCACCTTCTCCTTCTCCTTCTTCTACTTCTTCTGATTCACCCTCCAGACTTCACCTTCTCCTTCTCCTTCTTCTACTTCTTCTGATTCACCCTCCAGACTTCACCTTCTCCTTCTCCTTCTTCTGCTTCTTCTGATTCACCCTCCAGACTTCACCTTCTCCTTCACCTTCTTCTACTTCTTCTGATTCACCCTCCAGACTTCACCTTCTCCTTCTCCTTCTTCTGCTTCTTCTGATTCACCATCCAGACTTCACCTTCTCCTTCTCCTTCGTCTACTTCTTCTGATTCACCCTCCAGACTACACCTTCTCCTTCTCCTTCTTCTACTTCTTCTGATTCACCCTCCAGACTTCACCTTCTCCTTCTCCTTCTTCTGCTTCTTCTGATTCACCCTCCAGACTTCACCTTCTCCTTCTCCTTCTTCTACTTCTTCTGATTCACCCTCCAAACTTCACCTTCTCCTTCTCCTTCTTCTACTTCTTCTGCTTCTCCCTCCAGACTTCACCTTCTCCTTCTCCTTCTTCTGCTTCTTCTGATTCAGCCTCCAGACTTCACCTTCTCCTTCTCCTTCTTCTACTTCTTCTGATTCACCCTCCAGACTTCACCTTCTCCTTCTCCTTCTTCTGCTTCTTCTGATTCACCCTCCAGACTTCACCTTCTCCTTCTCCTTCATCTACTTCTTCTGATTCACCCTCCAGACTTCATCTTCTCCTTCTCCTTCTTCTGCTTCTTCTGATTCACCCTCCAGACTTCACATTCTCCTTCTCCTTATTCTGCTTTTTCTGATTCACCCTCCTGACTTCACCTTCTCCTTCTCCTTCTTCTACTTCTTCTGATTCACCCTCCAGACTTCACCTTCTCCTTCTCCTTCTTCTACTTCTTCTGATTCACCCTCCAGACTTCACCTTCTCCTTCTCCTTCTTCTGCTTCTTCTGATTCACCCTCCAGACTTCACCTTCTCCTTCACCTTCTTCTACTTCTTCTGATTCACCCTCCAGACTTCACCTTCTCCTTCTCCTTCTTCTGCTTCTTCTGATTCACCATCCAGACTTCACCTTCTCCTTCTCCTTCGTCTACTTCTTCTGATTCACCCTCCAGACTACACCTTCTCCTTCTCCTTCTTCTACTTCTTCTGATTCACCCTCCAGACTTCACCTTCTCCTTCTCCTTCTTCTGCTTCTTCTGATTCACCCTCCAGACTTCACCTTCTCCTTCTCCTTCTTCTACTTCTTCTGATTCACCCTCCAAACTTCACCTTCTCCTTCTCCTTCTTCTACTTCTTCTGCTTCTCCCTCCAGACTTCACCTTCTCCTTCTCCTTCTTCTGCTTCTTCTGATTCAGCCTCCAGACTTCACCTTCTCCTTCTCCTTCTTCTACTTCTTCTGATTCACCCTCCAGACTTCACCTTCTCCTTCTCCTTCTTCTACTTCTTCTGATTCACCCTCCAGACTTCACCTTCTCCTTCTCCTTCTTCTACTTCTTATGATTCACCCTCCTGACTTCACCTTCTCCTTCTCCTTCTTCTGCTTCTTCTGCTTCACCCTCCAGACTTCACCTTCTCCTTCTCCTTCTTCTGCTTCTTCTGCTTCACCCTCCAGACCTCACCTTCTCCTTCTCCTTCTTCTACTTCTTCTGATTCACCCTCCTGACTTCACCTTCTCCTTCTCCTTCTTCTACTTCTTCTTCTTCACCCTCCAGACTTCACCTTCTCCTTCTCCTTCTTCTACTTCTTCTGATTCACCCTCCAGACTTCACCTTCTCCTTCTCCTTCTTCTGCTTCTTCTGATTCACCCGCCAGACTTCACCTTCTCCTTCTCCTTATTCTGCTTCTCCTGATTCACCCTCCAGACTTCACCTTCTCCTTCTCCTTCTTCTGCTTCTTCTGAATCACCCTCCTGACTTACCTTCTCCTTCTCCTTCTTCTGCTTCTTCTGATTCACCCTCCAGACTTCACCTTCTCCTTCTCCTTCATCTACTTCTTCTGATTCACCCTCCAGACTTCATCTTCTCCTTCTCCTTCTTCTGCTTCTTCTGATTCACCCTCCAGACTTCACCTTCTCCTTCTCCTTCTTCTGCTTTTTCTGATTCACCCTCCTGACTTCACCTTCTCCTTCTCCTTCTTCTACTTCTTCTGATTCAGCCTCCAGACTTCACCTTCTCCTTCTCCTTCTTCTACTTCTTGTGATTCACCCACCAGACTTCACCTTCTCCTTCTCCTTCTTCTGCTTCTTCTGATTCACCCTCCAGACTTCACCTTCTCCTTCTCCTTCTTCTGCTACTTCTGATTCACCCTCCAGACTTCACCTTCTCCTTCTCCTTCTTCTGCTTCTTTTGATTCACCCTTCAGACTTCACCTTCGCCTTCTCCTTCTTCTGCTTCTTCTGATTCACCCTCCAGACCTCACCTTCTCCTTCTCCTTCTTCTACTTCTTCTGATTCACCCTCCAGACTTCATCTTCTCCTTCTCCTTCTTTTGCTTCTTCTGATTCACCCTCCAGACTTCGCCTTCTCCTTCTCCTTCTTCTACTTCTTCTGATTCACCCTCCAGTCTTCATCTTCTCCTTCTCCTTCTTCTGCTTCTTCTGATTCACCCTCCAGACTTCACCTTCTCCTTCTCCTTCTTCTGCTTCTCCTGATTCACCCTCCTGACTTCACCTTCTCCTTCTCCTTCTTCTGCTTCTTCTGATTCACCCTCCAGACTTCACCTTCTCCTTCTCCTTCTTCTACTTCTTCTGATTCACCCTCCAGACTTCACCTTCTCCTGCTACTTCTTCTGCTTCTTCTGATTCACCCTCCAGACTTCACCTTCTCCTTTTCCTTCTTCTGCTTCTTCTGATTCACCCTCCAGATTTCACCTTCTCCTTCTCCTTCTTCTGCTTCTTCTGATTCACCCTCCAGACTTCACCTTCTCCTTCTCCTTCTTCTGCTTCTTCTGATTCACCCTCCAGACTTCACCTTCTCCTTCACCTTCTTCTACTTCTTCTGATTCACCCTCCAGACTTCACCTTCTCCTTCTCCTTCTTCTGCGTCTTCTGATTCACCCTCCAGACTTCTCCTTCTCCTTCTCCTTCGTCTACTTCTTCTGATTCACCCTCCAGACTACACCTTCTCCTTCTGCTTCTTCTACTTCTTCTGATTCACCCTCCAGACTTCACCTTCTCCTTCTCCTTCTTCTGCTTCTTCTGATTCACCCTCCAGACTTCACCTTCTCCTTCTCCTTCTTCTACTTCTTCTGATTCACCCTCCAGACTTCACCTTCTCCTTCTCCTTCTTCTACTTCTTCTGCTTCTCCCTCCAGACTTCACCTTCTCCTTCTCCTTCTTCTGCTTCTTCTGATTCACCCTCCAGACTTCACCTTCTCCTTCTCCTTCTTCTACTTCTTCTGATTCACCCTCCAGACTTCACCTTCTCCTTCTCCTTCTTCTACTTCTTCTGATTCACCCTCCAGACTTCACCTTCTCCTTCTCCTTCTTCTACTTCTTATGATTCACCCTCCTGACTTCACCTTCTCCTTCTTCTGCTTCTTCTGCTCCACCCTCCAGACTTCACCTTCTCCTTCTCCTTCTTCTGCTTCTTCTGCTTCACCCTGCAGACTTCACCTTCTCCTTCTCCTTCTTCTGCTTCTTCTGCTTCTCCCTCCTGACTTCACCTTCTCCTTCTCCTTCTTCTACTTCTTCTGATTCACCCTCCAGACTTCACCTTCTCCTTCTCCTTCTTCTGCTTCTTCTGCTTCACCCTCCTGACTTCACCTTCTCCTTCTGCTTCTTCTGCTTCTTCTGATTCACCCTCCTGACTTCACCTTCTCCTTCTCCTTCTTCTGCTTCTTCTGATTCAGCCTCCAGACTTCACCTTCTCCTTCTTCTGCTTCTTCTGATTCACCCTCCAGACTTCACCTTCTCCTTCTCCTTCTTCTGCTTCTTCTGATTCACCCTCCAGACCTCACCTTCTCCTTCTCCTTCTTCTACTTCTTCTGATTCACCCTCCAGACTTCACCTTCTCCTTCTCCATCTTCTGCTTCTTCTGATTCACCCTCCAGACCTCACCTTCTCCTTCTTCTACTTCTTCTGATTCACCCTCCAGACTTCATCTTCTCCTTCTCCTTCTTCTGCTTCTTCTGATTTACTCTCCAGACTTCACCTTCTCCTTCTCCTTCTTCTACTTCTTCTGATTCACCCTCCAGACTTCACCTTCTCCTTCTCCTTCTTCTACTTCTTCTGATTCACCCTCCAGTCTTCACCATCTCCTTCTCCTTCTTCTGCTTCTTCTGATTTACCCTTCAGACTTCACCTTCTTCTTCTCCTTCTTCTGCTTCTTCTGATTCACCCTCCAGACCTCACCTTCTCCTTCTCCTTCTTCAACTTCTTCTGATTCACCCTCCAGACTTCATCTTCTCCTTCTCCTTCTTTTGCTTCTTCTGATTCACCCTCCAGACTTCACCTTCTCCGTCTCCTTCTTCTGCTTCTTCTGATTCACCCTCCAGACTTCGCCTTCTCCTTCTCCTTCATCTACTTCTTCTGATTCACCCTCCAGACTTCACCTTCTCCTTCTCCTTCTTCTACTTCTTCTGATTCACCCTCCAGTCTTCACCTTCTCCTTCTCCTTCTTCTGCGTCTTCTGATTCACCCTCCAGACTTCACCTTCTCCTTCTCCTTCTTCTGCTTCTCCTGATTCACCCTCCTGACTTCACCTTCTCCTTCTCCTTCTTCTGCTTCTTCTGATTCACCCTCCAGACTTCACCTTCTCCTTCTCCTTCTTCTACTTCTTCTGATTCACCCTCCAGACTTCACCTTCTCCTTCTACTTCTTCTGCTTCTTCTGATTCACCCTCCAGACTTCACCTTCTCTTTTTCCTTCTTCTGCATCTTCTGATTCACCCTCCAGATTTCACCTTCTCCTTCTCCTTCTTCTGCTTCTTCTGATTCACCCTCCAGACTTCACCTTCTCCTTCTCCTTCTTCTACTTCTTCTGATTCACCCTCCAGACTTCATCTTCTCCTTCTCCTTCTTCTGCTTCTTCTGATTCACCCTCCACACTTCACCTTCTCCTTCTCCTTCTTCTGCTTCTTCTGATTCACCGTCCAGACTACACCTTCTCCTTCTCCTTCTTCTACTTCTTCTGATTCACCCTCCAAACTTCACCTTCTCCTTCTCCTTCTTCTGCTTCTTCTGACTCACCCTCCAGACTTCACCTTCTCCTG
Organism: Somniosus microcephalus; assembly: GCF_052327205.1. Lineage (NCBI taxonomy): Eukaryota > Metazoa > Chordata > Chondrichthyes > Squaliformes > Somniosidae > Somniosus > Somniosus microcephalus. The sequence continues at coordinate 15,456 of NW_028225635.1, read as the reverse complement.
CTACTTCTCCTGCTTCTTCTGATTCACCCTCCAGACTTCACCTTCTCCTTTTCCTTCTTCTGCTTCTTCTGATTCACCCTCCAGATTTCACCTTCTCGTTCTCCTTCTTCTGCTTCTTCTGATTCACCCTCCAGACTTCACCTTCTCCTTCTCCTTCTTCTGCTTCTTCTGATTCACCCGCCAGACTTCACCTTCTCCTTCTCCTTATTCTGCTTCTTCTGATTCACCCTCCAGACTTCACCTTCTCCTTCTCCTTCTTCTGCTTTTTCTGATTCACCCTCCAGACTTTACCTTCTCCTTCTCCTTCTTCTGCTTCTTCTGATTCACCCTCCAGACTTCACCTTCTCCTTCTCCTTCATCTACTTTTTCTGATTCACCCTCCAGACTTCACCTTCTCCTTCTCCTTCTTCTACTTCTTCTGATTCACCGTCCAGACTTCACCTTCTCCTTCTCCTTCTTCTGCTTCTTCTGATTCACCCGCCAGACTTCACCTTCTCCTTCTCCTTATTCTGCTTCTTCTGATTCACCCTCCAGACTTCACCTTCTCCTTCTCTTTCTTCTGCTTCTTCTGATTCACCCTCCAGACTTTACCTTCTCCTTCTCCTTCTTCTGCTTCTTCTGATTCACCCTCCAGACTTCACCTTCTCCTTCTCCTTCATCTACTTTTTCTGACTCACCCTCCTGACTTCACCTTCTCCTTCTCCTTCTTCTACTTCCTCTGATTCACCCTCCAGACTTCACCTGCTCCTTCTCCTTCTTCTACTTCTTCTGATTCACCCACCAGACTTCACCTTCTCCTTCTCCTTCTTCTGCTTCTTCTGATTCACCCTCCAGACTTCACCTTCTCCTTCTCCTTCTTCTGCTTCTTCTGATTCACCCTCCAGACTTCACCTTCTCCTTCTACTTCTTCTGCTTCTTTTGATCCACCCTTCAGACTTCACCTTCTCCTTCTCCTTCTTCTGCTTGTTCTGATTCACCCTCCAGACCTCACCTTCTCCTTCTCCTTCTTCTACTTCTTCTGATTCACCCTCCAGACTTCATCTTCTCCTTCTCCTTCTTCTGCTTCTTCTGATTCACTCTCCAGACTTCACCTTCTCCTTCTCCTTCTTCTACTTCTTCTGATTCACCCTCCAGACTTCACCTTCTCCTTCTCCTTCTTCTACTTCTTCTGATTCACCCTCCAGTCTTCACCTTCTCCTTCTCCTTCTTCTGCTTCTTCTGATTCACCCTTCAGACTTCACCTTCTTCTTCTCCTTCTTCTGCTTCTTCTGATTCACCCTCCAGACCTCACCTTCTCCTTCTCCTTCTTCAACTTCTTCTGATTCACCCTCCAGACTTCATCTTCTCCATCCCCTTCTTTTGCTTCTTCTGATTCACCCTCCAGACTTCACCTTCTCCGTCTCCTTCTTCTGCTTCTTCTGATTCACCCTCCAGACTTCGCCTGCTCCTTCTCCTTCTTCTACTTCTTCTGATTCACCCTCCAGACTTCACCTTCTCCTTCTCCTTCTTCTACTTCTTCTGATTCACCCTCCAGTCTTCACCTTCTCCTTCTCCTTCTTCTGCGTCTTCTGATTCACCCTCCAGACTTCACCTTCTCCTTCTCCTTCTTCTGCTTCTCCTGATTCACCCTCCTGACTTCACCTTCTCCTTCTCCTTCTTCTGCTTCTTCTGATTCACCCTCCAGACTTCACCTTCTCCTTCTCCTTCTTCTACTTCTTCTGATTCACCCTCCAGACTTCACCTTCTCCTTGTACTTCTTCTGCTTCTTCTGATTCACCCTCCAGACTTCACCTTCTCTTTTTCCTTCTTCTGCATCTTCTGATTCACCCTCCAGATTTCACCTTCTCCTTCTCCTTCTTCTGCTTCTTCTGATTCACCCGCCAGACTTCACCTTCTCCTTCTCCTTCTTCTACTTCTTCTGATTCACCCTCCAGACTTCATCTTCTCCTTCTCCTTCTTCTGCTTCTTCTGATTCACCCTCCACACTTCACCTTCTCCTTCTCCTTCTTCTGCTTCTTCTGATTCACCGTCCAGACTACACCTTCTCCTTCTCCTTCTTCTACTTCTTCTGATTCACCCTCCAAACTTCACCTTCTCCTTCTCCTTCTTCTGCTTCTTCTGACTCACCCTCCAGACTTCACCTTCTCCTGCTACTTCTCCTGCTTCTTCTGAATCACCCTCCAGACTTCACCTTTTCCTTTTCCTTCTTCTGCTTCTTCTGATTCACCCTCCAGATTTCACCTTCTCCTTCTCCTTCTTCTGCTTCTTCTGATTCACCCTCCAGACTTCAGCTTCTCCTTCTCCTTCTTCTGCTTCTTCTGATTCACCCGCCAGACTTCACCTTCTCCTTCTCCTTATTCTGCTTCTTCTGATTCACCCTCCAGACTTCACCTTCTCCTTCTCCTTCTTCTGCTTTTTCTGATTCACCCTCCAGACTTTACCTTCTCCTTCTCCTTCTTCTGCTTCTTCTGATTCACCCTCCAGACTTCACCTTCTCCTTTTCCTTCATCTACTTTTTCTGATTCACCCTCCTGACTTCACCTTCTCCTTCTCCTTCTTCTGCTTCTTCTGATTCACCCTCCAGACTTCACCTTCTCCTTCTCCTTCTTCTGCTTCTTCTGATTCACCCGCCAGACTTCACCTTCTCCTTCTCCTTATTCTGCTTCTTCTGATTCACCCTCCAGACTTCACCTTCTCCTTCTCCTTCTTCTGCTTCTTCTGATTCACCCTCCAGACTTTACCTTCTCCTTCTCCTTCTTCTGCTTCTTCTGATTCACCCTCCAGACTTCACCTTCTCCTTCTCCTTCATCTACTTTTTCTGATTCACCCTCCTGACTTCACCTTCTCCTTCTCCTTCTTCTACTTCTTCTGATTCACCCTCCAGACTTCACCTTCTCCTTCTCCTTCTTCTACTTCTTCTGAATCACCCACCAGACTTCACCTTCTCCTTCTCCTTCTTCTGCTTCTTCTGATTCACCCTCCAGACTTCACCTTCTCCTTCTCCTTCTTCTGCTTCTTCTGATTCACCCTCCAGACTTCACCTTCTCCTTCTACTTCTTCTGCTTCTTTTGCTTCACCCTTCAGACTTCACCTTCTCCTTCTCCTTCTTCTGCTTCTTCTGATTCACCCTCCAGACCTCACCTTCTCCTTCTCCATCTTCAACTTCTTTTGATTCACCCTCCAGACTTCATCTTCTCCTTCTCCTTCTTTTGCTTCTTCTGATTCACCCTCCAGACTTCACCTTCTCCTTCTCCTTCTTCTGCTTCTTCTGATTCACCCTCCAGACTTCGCCTTCTCCTTCTCCTTCTTCTACTTCTTCTGATTCACCCTCCAGACTTCACCTTCTCCTTCTCCTTCTTCTACTTCTTCTGATTCACCCTGCAGTCTTCACCTTCTCCTTTTCCTTCTTCTGCGTCTTCTGATTCACCGTCCAGACTTCACCTTCTCTTTCTCCTTCTTCTGCTTCTCCTGATTCACCCTCCAGACTTCACCTTCTCCTTCTACTTCTTCTGCTTCTTCTGATTCACCCTCCAGACTTCACCTTCTCTTTTTCCTTCTTCTGCTTCTTCTGATTCACCCTCCAGATTTCACCTTCTCCTTCTCCTTCTTCTGCTTCTTCTGATTCACCCTCCAGACTTTACCTTCTCCTTCTCCTTCTTCTGCTTCTTCTGATTCACCCTCCAGACTTCACCTTCTCCTTCTCCTTCATCTACTTCTTCTGATTCACCCTCCAGACTTCATCTTCTCCTTCTCCTTCTTCTGCCTCTTCTGATTCACCCTCCAGACTTCACCTTCTCCTTCTCCTTCTTCTGCTTTTTCTGATTCACCCTCCTGACTTCACCTTCTCCTTCTCCTTCTTCTACTTCTTCTGATTCACCCTCCAGACTTCACCTTCTCCTTCTCCTTCTTCTACTTCTTCTGATTCACCCACCAGACTTCACCTTCTCCTTCTTCTGCTTCTTCTGATTCACCCTCCAGACTTCACCTTCTCCTTCTCCTTCTTCTGCTTCTTCTGATTCACCCTCCAGACTTCACCTTCTCCTTCTCCTTCTTCTGCTTCTTTTGATTCACCCTTCAGACTTCACCTTCTTCTTCTCCTTCTTCTGCTTCTTCTGATTCACCCTCCAGACCTCACCTTCTCCTTCTCCTTCTTCAACTTCTTCTGATTCACCCTCCAGACTTCATCTTCTCCTTCTCCTTCTTTTGCTTCTTCTGATTCACCCTCCAGACTTCACCTTCTCCTTCTCCTTCTTCTGCTTCTTCTGATTCACCCTCCAGACTTCGCCTTCTCCTTCTCCTTCTTCTACTTCTTCTGATTCACGCTCCAGACTTCACCTTCTCCTTCTCCTTCTTCTACTTCTTCTGATTCACCCTCCAGTCTTCACCTTCTCCTTCTCCTTCTTCTGCGTCTTCTGATTCACCCTCCAGACTTCACCTTCGCCTTCTCCTTCTTCTGCTTCTCCTGATTCACCCTCCTGACTTCACCTTCTCCTTCTCCTTCTTCTGCTTCTTCTGATTCACCCTCCAGACTTCACCTTCTCCTTCTCCTTCTTCTATTCTTCTGATTCACCCTCCAGACTTCACCTTCTCCTTCTACTTCTTCTGCTTCTTCTGATTCACCCTCCAGACTTCACCTTCTCTTTTTCCTTCTTCTGCTTCTTCTGATTCACCCTCCAGATTTCACCTTCTCCTTCTCCTTCTTCTGCTTCTTCTGATTCACCCTCCAGACTTCACCTTCTCCTTCTCCTTCTTCTACTTCTTCTGATTCACCCTCCAGACTTCATCTTAACCTTCTCCTTCTTCTGCTTCTTCTGATTCACCCTCCACACTTCACCATCTCCTTCTCCTTCTTCTGCTTCTTCTGATTCACCCTCCAGACTTCAACTTCTCCTGCTACTTCTCCTGCTTCTTCTGATTCACCCTCCAGACTTCACCTTCTCCTTTTCCTTCTTCTGCTTCTTCTGATTCACCCTCCAGATTTCACCATCTCCTTCTTCTGCTTCTTCTGATTCACCCTCCAGACTTCACCTTCTCCTTCTCCTTCTTCTGCTTCTTCTGATTAACCCTCCAGACTCACCTTCTCCTTCTCCTTCTTCTACTTCTTCTGATTCACCCTCCAGACTTCACCTTCTCCTTCTCCTTCTTCTGCTTCTTCTGATTCACCCTCCAGACTTCACCTTCTCCTTCTCCTTCGTCTACTTCTTCTGATTCACCCTCCAGACTTCACCTTCTCCTTCTCCTTCTTCTACTTCTTCTGATTCACCCTCCAGACTTCACCTTCTCCTTCTCCTTCTTCTGCTTCTTCTGATTCACCCTCCAGACTTCACCTTCTCCTTCTCCTTCTTCTACTTCTTCTGATTCACCCTCCAGACTTCACCTTCTCCTTCTCCTTCTTCTACTTCTTCTGATTCACCCTCCAGACTTCACCTTCTCCTTCTCCTTCTTCTACTTCTTCTGCTTCTCCCTCCAGACTTCACCTTCTCCTTCTCCTTCTTCTGCTTCTTCTGATTCACCCTCCAGACTTCACCTTCTCCTTTTCCTTCTTCTACTTCTCCTGATTCACCCTCCAGACTTCACCTTCTCCTTCTCCTTCTTCTAATTCTTCTGATTCGCCCTCCAGACTTCACCTTCTCCTTCTCCTTCTTCTACTTCTTATGATTCACCCTCCTGACTTCACCTTCTCCTTCTACTTCTTCTGCTCCTTCTGCTTCACCCTCCAGACTTCACCTTCTCCTTCTCTTTCTTCTGCTTCTTCTGATTCACCCTCCAGACTTCACCTTCTCCTTCTCCTTCTTCTGATTCTTTTGATTCACCCTCCAGACTTCACCTTCTCCTTCTCCTTCTTCTGCTTCTTCTGATTCACCCTCCAGACTTCACCTTCTCCTTCTCCTTCTTCTACTTCTTCTGATTCACCCTCCTGACGTCACCTTCTCCTTCACCTTCTTCTACTTCTTCTGCTTCACCCTCCAGACTTCACCTTCTGCTTCTCCTTCTTCTACTTCTTCTGATTCACCCTCCAGACTTCACCTTCTCCTTCTCCTTCTTCTGCTTCTTCTGATTCACCCGCCAGACTTCACCTTCTGCTTCTCCTTATTCTGCTTCTCCTGATTCACCCTCCAGACTTCACCTTCTCCTTCTCCTTCTTCTGCTTCTTCTGAATCACCCTCCTGACTTACCTTCTCCTTCTCCTTCTTCTGCTTCTTCTGATTCACCCTCCAGACTTCACCTTCTCCTTCTCCTTCATCTACTTCTTCTGATTCACCCTCCAGACTTCATCTTCTCCTTCTCCTTCTTCTGCTTCTTCTGATTCACCCTCCAGTCTTCACCTTCTCCTTCTCCTTCTTCTGCTTTTTCTGATTCACCCTCCTGACTTCACCTTCTCCTTTTCCTTCTTCTACTTCTTCTGATTCACCCTCCAGACTTCACCTTCTCCTTCTCCTTCTTCTACTTCTTCTGATTCACCCACCAGACTTCACCTTCTCCTTCTCCTTCTTCTGCTTCTTCTGATTCACCCTCCAGACTTCACCTTCTCCTTCTCCTTCTTCTGCTTCTTCTGATTCACCCTCCAGACTTCACCTTCTCCTTCTCCTTCTTCTGCTTCTTTTGATTCACCCTTCAGACTTCACCTTCTCCTTCTCCTTCTTCTGCTTCTTCTGATTCACTCTCCAGTCTTCATCTTCTCCTTCTCCTTCTTCTGCTTCTTCTGATTCACCCTCCAGACTTCACCTTCTCCTTCTCCCTCTTCTGCTTCTCCTGATTCACCCTCCTGACTTCACCTTCTCCTTCTCCTTCTTCTGCTTCTTCTGATTCACCCTCCAGACTTCACCTTCTCCTTCTCCTTCTTCTACTTCTTCTGATTCACCCTCCAGACTTCACCTCCTCCTGCTACTTCTTCTGCTTCTTCTGATTCACCCTCCAGACTTCACCTTCTCCTTTTCCTTCTTCTGCTTCTTCTGATTCACCCTCCAGATTTCATAGTAACATAGAGATAGGAACAGGAGTAGGCCATTCGGCCCTTCGAGCCTGCTCCGCCATTCAATGAGATCATGGCTGATCCTCGTCTGAGATCACAGCTGATCTTACCAGTTCAGTACCCCGTCCCCGCCTTTTCTCCGTAACCCTTAATCCCCTTAGCCTTCAGAAATATATCCAATTCTCTCTTGAAAATATTTATTGAATTAGCCTTCACAGCCCTCTGTGGCAGGGAATTCCACAGGCTCACCACTCTTTGAGTGAAGAAATTCTTCCTCATCTCTGTTTTAAATGATTTGCCCGCTATTTTTAGACTGTGGCCCCTGGTTCTGTGCTCCCTGGCCATTGGAAACATTCTCTCTGAATTCAGCCTGTCCAGGCCTGCCATAATTTTATATGTTTCGATGAGATCCCCTCTCAATCTTCTAAACTCCAGTGAGTACAAGCCCAAACTATTTAATCTCTCTTCGTAGGTCATTCCCGCCATTCCAGGTATCAGCCTGGTGAATCGCCGTTGCACTCTTTCCATGGCAAGAACATCCTTCCTCAGATGGGGCGACCAAAACTGTACACAATACTCCAGATGCGGTCTCACCAGCACCTTGTACAGCTGTAGTAAGGTATCCCTATTCCTATACTCGAACCCCCTTGATATGAAGGCCAACATACCATTTGCCTTCTTAATCGCCTGTTGCACCTGCATGCTCTCCTTCAGTGACTGGTGCACAAGAACACCCAGGTCCCTCTGCACTTCCCCATCTCCCAATCTATTGCCATTTAGATAATAATCTACCCTCCTGTTTTTACCCCCAAAGTGCTTCACCCTCCAGACTTCACCTTCTCCTTCTCCTTCTTCTGCTTCTTCTGATTCACCCTCCAGACTTCACCTTCTCCTTCTCCTTCTTCTGCTTCTTCTGATTCACCCTCCAGACTTCACCTTCTCCTTCACCTTCTTCTACTTCTTCTGATTCACCCTCCAGACTTCACCTTCTCCTTCTCCTTCTTCTGCTTCTTCTGATTCACCATCCAGACTTCACCTTCTCCTTCTCCTTCGTCTACTTCTTCTGATTCACCCTCCAGACTACACCTTCTCCTTCTCCTTCTTCTACTTCTTCTGATTCACCCTCCAGACTTCACCTTCTCCTTCTCCTTCTTCTGCTTCTTCTGATTCACCCTCCAGACTTCACCTTCTCCTTCTCCTTCTTCTACTTCTTCTGATTCACCCTCCAGACTTCACCTTCTCCTTCTCCTTCTTCTACTTCTTATGATTCACCCTCCTGACTTCACCTTCTCCTTCTCCTTCTTCTGCTTCTTCTGCTTCACCCTCCAGACTTCACCTTCTCCTTCTCCTTCTTCTGCTTCTTCTGCTTCACCCTCCAGACTTCACCTTCTCCTTCTCCTTCTTCTGCTTCTTCTGCTTCACCCTCCAGACCTCACCTTCTCCATCTCCTTCTTCTACTTCTTCTGATTCACCCTCCTGACTTCACCTTCTCCTTCTCCTTCTTCTACTTCTTCTGCTTCACCCTCCAGACTTCACCTTCTCCTTCTCCTTCTTCTACTTCTTCTGATTCACCCTCCAGACTTCACCTTCTCCTTCTCCTTCTTCTGCTTCTTCTGATTCACCCGCCAGACTTCACCTTCTCCTTCTCCTTATTCTGCTTCTCCTGATTCACCCTCCAGACTTCACCTTCTCCTTCTCCTTCTTCTGCTTCTTCTGAATCACCCTCCTGACTTACCTTCTCCTTCTCCTTCTTCTGCTTCTTCTGATTCACCCTCCAGACTTCACCTTCTCCTTCTCCTTCATCTACTTCTTCTGATTCACCCTCCAGACTTCATCTTCTCCTTCTCCTTCTTCTGCTTCTTCTGATTCACCCTCCAGACTTCACCTTCTCCTTCTCCTTCTTCTGCTTTTTCTGATTCACCCTCCTGACTTCACCTTCTCCTTCTCCTTCTTCTACTTCTTCTGATTCAGCCTCCAGAATTCACCTTCTCCTTCTCCTTCTTCTACTTCTTCTGATTCACCCACCAGACTTCACCTTCTCCTTCTCCTTCTTCTGCTTCTTCTGATTCACCCTCCAGACTTCACCTTCTCCTTCTCCTTCTTCTACTTCTTCTGAATCACCCTCCAGACTTCACCTTCTCCTTCTCCTTCTTCTACTTCTTCTGCTTCTCCCTCCAGACTTCACCTTCTCCTTCTCCTTCTTCTGCTTCTTCTGATTCACCCTCCAGACTTCACCTTCTCCTTCTCCTTCTTCTACTTCTCCTGATTCACCCTCCAGACTTCACCTTCTCCTTCTCCTTCTTCTACTTCTTCTGATTCACCCTCCAGACTTCACCTTCTCCTTCTCCTTCTTCTACTTCTTATGATTCACCCTCCTGACTTCACCTTCTCCTTCTACTTCTTCTGCTCCTTCTGCTTCACCCTCCAGACTTCACCTTCTCCTTCTCTTTCTTCTGCTTCTTCTGATTCACCCTCCAGACTTCACCTTCTCCTTCTCCTTCTTCTGATTCTTTTGATTCACCCTCCAGACTTCACCTTCTCCTTCTCCTTCTTCTGCTTCTTCTGATTCACCCTCCAGACTTCACCTTCTCCTTCTCCTTCTTCTACTTCTTCTGATTCACCCTCCTGACGTCACCTTCTCCTTCACCTTCTTCTACTTCTTCTGCTTCACCCTCCAGACTTCACCTTCTGCTTCTCCTTCTTCTACTTCTTCTGATTCACCCTCCAGACTTCACCTTCTCCTTCTCCTTCTTCTGCTTCTTCTGATTCACCCGCCAGACTTCACCTTCTCCTTCTCCTTATTCTGCTTCTCCTGATTCACCCTCCAGACTTCACCTTCTCCTTCTCCTTCTTCTGCTTCTTCTGAATCACCCTCCTGACTTACCTTCTCCTTCTCCTTCTTCTGCTTCTTCTGATTCACCCTCCAGACTTCACCTTCTCCTTCTCCTTCATCTATTTCTTCTGATTCACCCTCCAGACTTCATCTTCTCCTTCTCCTTCTTCTGCTTCTTCTGATTCACCCTCCAGTCTTCACCTTCTCCTTCTCCTTCTTCTGCTTTTTCTGATTCACCCTCCTGACTTCACCTTCTCCTTCTCCTTCTTCTACTTCTTCTGATTCACCCTCCAGACTTCACCTTCTCCTTCTCCTTCTTCTACTTCTTCTGATTCACCCACCAGACTTCAGCTTCTCCTTCTCCTTCTTCTGCTTCTTCTGATTCACCCTCCAGACTTCACCTTCTCCTTCTCCTTCTTCTGCTTCTTCTGATTCACCCTCCAGACTTCACCTTCTCCTTCTCCTTCTTCTGCTTCTTTTGATTCACCCTTCAGACTTCACCTTCTCCTTCTCCTTCTTCTGCTTCTTCTGATTCACCCTCCAGACCTCACCTTCTCCTTCTCCTTCTTCTACTTCTTCTGATTCACCCTCCAGACTTCATCTTCTCCTTCTCCTTCTTTTGCTTCTTCTGATTCACCCTCCAGACTTCACCTTCTCCTTCTCCTTCTTCTGATTCTTCTGATTCACCCTCCAGACTTCGCCTTCTCCTTCTCCTTCTTCTACTTCTTCTGATTCACCCTCCAGACTTCACCTTCTCCTTCTCCTTCTTCTACTTCTTCTGATTCACTCTCCAGTCTTCATCTTCTCCTTCTCCTTCTTCTGCTTCTTCTGATTCACCCTCCAGACTTCACCTTCTCCTTCTCCTTCTTCTGCTTCTCCTGATTCACCCTCCTGACTTCACCTTCTCCTTCTCCTTCTTCTGCTTCTTCTGATTCACCCTCCAGACTTCACCTTCTCCTTCTCCTTCTTCTACTTCTTCTGATTCACCCTCCAGACTTCACCTCCTCCTGCTACTTCTTCTGCTTCTTCTGATTCACCCTCCAGACTTCACCTTCTCCTTTTCCTTCTTCTGCTTCTTCTGATTCACCCTTCAGATTTCATAGTAACATAGAGATAGGAACAGGAGTAGGCCATTCGGCCCTTCGAGCCTGCTCCGCCATTCAATGAGATCATGGCTGATCCTCGTCTGAGATCATAGCTGATCTTACCAGTTCAGTACCCCGTCCCCGCCTTTTCTCCATAACCCTTAATCCCCTTAGCCTTCAGAAATATATCCAATTCTCTCTTGAAAATATTTATTGAATTAGCCTTCACAGCCCTCTGTGGCAGGGAATTCCACAGGCTCACCACTCTTTGAGTGAAGAAATTCTTCCTCATCTCTGTTTTAAATGATTTGCCCGCTATTTTTAGACTGTGGCCCCTGGTTCTGTGCTCCCTGGCCATTGGAAACATTCTCTCTGAATTCAGCCTGTCCAGGCCTGCCATAATTTTATATGTTTCGATGAGATCCCCTCTCAATCTTCTAAACTCCAGTGAGTACAAGCCCAAACTATTTAATCTCTCTTCGTAGGTCATTCCCGCCATTCCAGGTATCAGCCTGGTGAATCGCCGTTGCACTCTTTCCATGGCAAGAACATCCTTCCGCAGATGGGGCGACCAAAACTGTACACAATACTCCAGATGCGGTCTCACCAGCACCTTGTACAGCTGTAGTAAGGTATCCCTATTCCTATACTCGAACCCCCTTGATATGAAGGCCAACATACCATTTGCCTTCTTAATCGCCTGTTGCACCTGCATGCTCTCCTTCAGTGACTGGTGCACAAGAACACCCAGGTCCCTCTGCACTTCCCCATCTCCCAATCTATTGCCATTTAGATAATAATCTACCCTCCTGTTTTTACCCCCAAAGTGCTTCACCCTCCAGACTTCACCTTCTCCTTCTCCTTCTTCTGCTTCTTCTGATTCACCCTCCAGACTTCACCTTCTCCTTCTCCTTCTTCTGCTTCTTCTGATTCACCCTCCAGACTTCACCTTCTCCTTCACCTTCTTCTACTTCTTCTGATTCACCCTCCAGACTTCACCTTCTCCTTCTCCTTCTTCTGCTTCTTCTGATTCACCATCCAGACTTCACCTTCTCCTTCTCCTTCGTCTACTTCTTCTGATTCACCCTCCAGACTACACCTTCTCCTTCTCCTTCTTCTACTTCTTCTGATTCACCCTCCAGACTTCACCTTCTCCTTCTCCTTCTTCTGCTTCTTCTGATTCACCCTCCAGACTTCACCTTCTCCTTCTCCTTCTTCTACTTCTTCTGATTCACCCTCCAAACTTCACCTTCTCCTTCTCCTTCTTCTACTTCTTCTGCTTCTCCCTCCAGACTTCACCTTCTCCTTCTCCTTCTTCTGCTTCTTCTGATTCAGCCTCCAGACTTCACCTTCTCCTTCTCCTTCTTCTACTTCTTCTGATTCACCCTCCAGACTTCACCTTCTCCTTCTCCTTCTTCTACTTCTTATGATTCACCCTCCTGACTTCACCTTCTCCTTCTCCTTCTTCTGCTTCTTCTGCTTCACCCTCCAGACTTCACCTTCTCCTTCTCCTTCTTCTGCTTCTTCTGCTTCACCCTCCAGACTTCACCTTCTCCTTCTCCTTCTTCTGCTTCTTCTGCTTCACCCTCCAGACCTCACCTTCTCCTTCTCCTTCTTCTACTTCTTCTGCTTCACCCTCCTGACTTCACCTTCTCCTTCTCCTTCTTCTACTTCTTCTTCTTCACCCTCCAGACTTCACCTTCTCCTTCTCCTTCTTCTACTTCTTCTGATTCACCCTCCAGACTTCACCTTCTCCTTCTCCTTCTTCTGCTTCTTCTGATTCACCCGCCAGACTTCACCTTCTCCTTCTCCTTATTCTGCTTCTCCTGATTCACCCTCCAGACTTCACCTTCTCCTTCTCCTTCTTCTGCTTCTTCTGAATCACCCTCCTGACTTACCTTCTCCTTCTCCTTCTTCTGCTTCTTCTGATTCACCCTCCAGACTTCACCTTCTCCTTCTCCTTCATCTACTTCTTCTGATTCACCCTCCAGACTTCATCTTCTCCTTCTCCTTCTTCTGCTTCTTCTGATTCACCCTCCAGACTTCACCTTCTCCTTCTCCTTCTTCTGCTTTTTCTGATTCACCCTCCTGACTTCACCTTCTCCTTCTCCTTCTTCTACTTCTTCTGATTCAGCCTCCAGACTTCACCTTCTCCTTCTCCTTCTTCTACTTCTTCTGATTCACCCACCAGACTCCACCTTCTCCTTCTCCTTCTTCTGCTTCTTCTGATTCACCCTCCAGACTTCACCTTCTCCTTCTCCTTCTTCTGCTTCTTCTGATTCACCCTCCAGACTTCACCTTCTCCTTCTCCTTCTTCTGCTTCTTTTGATTCACCCTTCAGACTTCACCTTCGCCTTCTCCTTCTTCTGCTTCTTCTGATTCACCCTCCAGACCTCACCTTCTCCTTCTCCTTCTTCTACTTCTTCTGATTCACCCTCCAGACTTCATCTTCTCCTTCTCCTTCTTTTGCTTCTTCTGATTCACCCTCCAGACTTCACCTTCTCCTTCTCCTTCTACTGCTTCTTCTGATTCACCCTCCAGACTTCGCCTTCTCCTTCTCCTTCTTCTACTTCTTCTGATTCACCCTCCAGACTTCACCTTCTCCTTCTCCTTCTTCTACTTCTTCTGATTCACCCTCCAGACTTCACCTTTTCCTTCTCCTTCTTCTACTTCTTCTGATTCACCCTCCAGACTTCACCTTCTCCTGCTACTTCTTCTGCTTCTTCTGATTCACCCTCCAGACTTCACCTTCTCCTTTTCCTTCTTCTGCTTCTTCTGATTCACCCTCCAGATTTCACCTTCTACTTCTCCTTCTTCTGCTTCTTCTGATTCACCCTCCAGACTTCACCTTCTCCTTCTCCTTCTTCTGCTTCTTCTGATGCACCCTCCAGACTTCACCTTCTCCTTCACTTTCTTCTACTTCTTCTGATTCACCCTCCAGACTTCAGCTTCTCCTTCTCCTTCTTCTGCTTCTTCTGATTCACCCTCCAGACTTCACCTTCTCCTTCTCCTTCGTCTACTTCTTCTGATTCACCCTCCAGACTACACCTTCTCGTTCTCCTTCTTCTACTTCTTCTGATTCACCATCCAGACTTCACCTTCTCCTTCTCCTTCTTCTGCTTCTTCTGATTCACCCTCCAGACTTCACCTTCTCCTTCTCCTTCTTCTACTTCTTCTGATTCACCCTCCAGACTTCACCTTCTCCTTCTCCTTCTTCTACTTCTTCTGCTTCTCCCTCCAGACTTCACCTTTTCCTTCTCCTTCTTCTGCTTCTTCTGATTCACCCTCCAGACTTCACCTTCTCCTTCTCCTTCTTCTACTTCTTCTGATTCACCCTCCAGACTTCACCTTCTCCTTCTCCTTCTTCTACTTCTTCTGATTCACCCTCCAGACTTCACCTTCTCCTTCTCCTTCTTTTACTTCTTATGATTCACCCTCCTGACTTCACCTTCTCCTTCTCCTTCTTCTGCTTCTTCTGCTCCACCCTCCAGACTTCACCTTCTCCTTCTCCTTCTTCTGCTTCTTCTGCTTCACCCTCCAGACTTCACCTTCTCCTTCTCCTTCTTCTGCTTCTTCTGATTCAGCCTCCAGACTTCACCTTCTCCTTCTCCTTCTTCTGCTTCTTCTGATTCACCCTCCAGACCTCACCTTCTCCTTCTCCTTCTTCTGCTTCTTCTGATTCACCCTCCAGACCTCACCTTCTCCTTCTCCTTCTTCTACTTCTTCTGATTCACCCTCCAGACTTCACCTTCTCCTTCTCCATCTTCTGCTTCTTCTGATTCACCCTCCAGACCTCACCTTCTCCTTCTCCTTCTTCTACTTCTTCTGATTCACCCTCCAGACTTCACCTTCTCCTTCTCCTTCTTCTGCTTCTTCTGATTCACTCTCCAGACTTCACCTTCTCCTTCTCCTTCTTCTACTTCTTCTGATTCACCCTCCAGACTTCACCTTCTCCTTCTCCTTCTTCTACTTCTTCTGATTCACCCTCCAGTCTTCACCTTCTCCTTCTCCTTCTTCTGCTTCTTCTGATTCACCCTTCAGACTTCACCTTCTTCTTCTCCTTCTTCTGCTTCTTCTGATTCACCCTCCAGACCTCACCTTCTCCTTCTCCTTCTTCAACTTCTTCTGATTCACCCTCCAGACATCATCTTCTCCTTCTCCTTCTTTTGCTTCTTCTGATTCACCCTCCAGACTTCACCTTCTCCGTCTCCTTCTTCTGCTTCTTCTGATTCACCCTCCAGACTTCGCCTTCTCCTTCTCCTTCTTCTACTTCTTCTGATTCACCTCCAGACTTCACCTTCTCCTTCTCCTTCTTCTGCTTCTTCTGACTCACCCTCCAGACTTCACCTTCTCCTTCCTTCTTCTACTTCTTCTGATTCACCCTCCAGACTTCACCTTCTCCTTCTCCTTCTTCTACTTCTTCTGCTTCTCCCTCCAGACTTCACCTTCTCCTTCTCCTTCTTCTGCTTCTTCTGATTCACCCTCCAGACTTCACCTTCTCCTTCTCCTTCTTCTACTTCTTCTGATTCACCCTCCAGACTTCACCTTCTCCTTCTCCTTCTTCT